>NC_138663.1:146015810-146160810 GCF_964273445.1 Streptopelia decaocto
CTGATTGCAGTTTTTGTTGTTTCATAGATAAGCATTAAAAAGAAACCATAAACAAACAAACAAACAAAAATCCAACCCTCCTCCTGTCCAGAAAAACCTCAACATATCAAAAACCTTGGTACAGGCTTTGTTTGCTGACAATTTGCTTCAGGTTCTTCTCTCAAAACTTGCATCCAGAAGGATCCTTCTCTTGGATTAATACACCGTGACTGGCAGAGAGCAACGCTTCAGTAGAACCTGCAGCACCACTCCTGCACATGGCCTGAGCCTACAGGTGTTTGCTGTCGGACATTTGTCATGGGAGAAAATTGATGTGGACTTATGGTAATTCAAAGAGGAATGAGGTGGATTGGGTACAGAGCGCTGAGAAAAAGGGAGAAGGGTATGTAATCTCCTCCTTGGTCCTGTGGGACTTATTCAGAAAGGACAGTCTGTGTATGTAGCACCTAGATCCATGCTATCGGGGAGTCTGTGGTTGAAGCTGACAGTCACAGGGTAGCTGCTTTTTATACGAATAATCAACACGTTTAAAAGCCTCCATGGCCTCCCCCTCAGAAAACAAGCCCCATCCCTGTGACAGAACAGCAATCACATATGTCTTCAAAAAAACATGTGGGAACGACCCACATTCATTCCTTAAGACTCCTCTGCTTATGATAACAGGAGGAGATGATCTGGCTCTGTGGTTTTTAACTCATCCAGCATTCAGAATGATTCATGGAGTGAGCACAGAAGATTTTGGAAGGTAGGCTGAAGGTTTCTTTGCTTGGTGGCATGCCACGCATGAAAATGTCAAAGTTTCATCATGGCTCGTTGGATGAGGGAGATGACAATACAAGTCAACCTGGGAAGTCCCTGTAGACTTACATGATTGATGCACAGAGATGGGAGACAAATTAGACTTTTTGGAAAAACACTCCCAGAAACACACACATACTCTGTTTAGCATTAATTGCTTTTTTAAGTCCTGTGTCTCCATCTATTTTGCTTTTCCTCTTATTGCACCAAGAGCCCATGTCCTCTTGAATGTATGTGTGCAAAAGAAAAAGTGGAGTAAGGGGAACAAAGAGGTAAGAAACTTGTGGAGTTTGCAAGCTTTAATATCGTTCACCACTTTTAATGCAAATTCTGTAAGTTTTTTTTTATAAGAGCTTTGTGGTTTTTATTTAAGTAAGCCCCGAACGATAAGTCTACGCCTTGCTTTGCAGGGCTGCAAGGGTTACCCAGCGGTGGCACCAGTGCAGTGAATCCCAGAACCGGCTTTGCCAAGTGAAGCAGCACCAGAGCTGCAGGTGCTGCCTGGAGGGCAGGTCAGCGAGACCTCCCCAATGCAGCGGATTACACTGAAGTGCTGCTGGGACCTGCCTCTGTTGCAGAAGGTGTACATCGAAGGGCAGATCTCATCAGAGCTGGTGGAGAAAGGCCTGCTCCCTTCTCTGGACATGAAATCAGGTCAGAGAGTGACAGCCCCAGCTGGGACAGCCCCTGATCTGCAGTGGCAGGTTGCAAAACCAAGACTTTCAGTGGGGAAACTGGGAGCAGCTCATCTTCTTGCAAGAAATGTGTAGTGTCTCTTTTTAGCCAAGCGCTCTCAAGCTTGAGGTGCCTGTTCCAAACACTCTCATCTCCCACTGACTTCATTCCTGTGTGTTACTCCCACACTCTCCTCAGTAGGTGTGCAGCACTGTGCCATTTATGTATTGCATATAATGTGTCTGAGAGAAGAAGTTTAGCTTTTGTAATTAGGCACTGTACTATTTTAAAAACCTTTTTTCATAACAAGATGAAGGTGTAAGTGCGAACTTGACGCACATTTGTCAAAGGAAATAATAATAATAATAATAAAATCCTCACAAAGCAATTAATAGCTTTTATTAACTGATGTATCTATGTAACAGCAAAGTATAGGTTTTAGATGAGCTTGGAAAATGACCCTTGGTAAAAAGCTTGCTAAAAGGAATACCTCGGAGCTGTCCATCAGTTGCACAGACACACACAAATCCTGAGCAGTGAGGCAATGTACTCTCAGTCTTCATGCATAATACATACAAAATAGGTGAAGTGGTATGTAAAGTGAATTTTAATTGGTTATAATTGTCATTTCATTTAGTAAAGTATTGTCTGGAGACCAGGATATCAATTAGCACTCTATGGACTCTGTTACTTATGAAAATATGCATATATAGAGATGATGTGCTCTAGCAGCAGATATACTTTAATTAAGAAAGTGGTACAGAAAATTAAAGACCTTTAAAGTATTAATTAATTGGTGCATAGATCAGTTCTGAGTTTCAACTTGGTAAACTTTAAGTCACTGTACCTAGCTTAAATGAGATAAGAAATATATATTCTGTGTTGTTACTAGCTCTTTAAAGGTGTTCATTGCCAGGAAAATGTTAGCTTAAAGATGAAATGCATCTCTTCTCTATACGATGCTGAAGTTTTATCTTAATTTGCAGCTTTTTAAGGTTATCATTTGTTCATACTAAAATATGAAACAGAAATATTTTGTCAGGGTCTTTATCTTGCTCTTTTTGTATATGCCCTTCATATTATTTGGTATTAACAAACATCCCAGCATTCATAAGGCATAAAGAAGTGATTGATATATTCCATATTATTATTAAATTGTTGGTAACCAGAGCAGGTTGTTTTTGTGTTTTTGGTTTTTTTTTTTCTGCTTCTTCTTTTCCATGGGGGATGAAGAGGAACCTGTCCCTTTTTAACCACTTGCTCTGAATGACTTTTATACTCAATATAAGTGAGAAAAGAGGATGAATGTCACCTCTCCTCCTGCCGATGCATACTCCTTCTTTTGATTGACAGCTACTAATAACCTTCCTGCCCTAAGTGCCATGGAGACACTTTATTAGGACAAACAGCCAAGGAAATCTAGGAATGAAGCCAAGCCTGCAGTGAGTTATTATCGGGCTTGTATTTATCTCAGCTTTGTAATTTTTTTCAGTGATATGCAAATCCTGAAATAGATCTTCTTCTGTTGAAGGACAGGTCCCTCTGTTAATTGATCCACTGAGATTCAGCCTAACCTCTTTTAGCTATCAGCCAGGGAAACAGGCTACATAAAAGAGTCTCAGTGCTGTATACAGTTCACATAAATTCACTGTGCATTCTACAAGGAAAACTTCCGCACAGAAAATGCAATTTTAGTTCCTGAACATATTTTACGTATCAGTGTTATCTGCATAACAGATCAAACTGATTTGTTTATTTCTTTATTAGATATGTATGAGGGTGCACTCTTATAATCAAATGTGATTTTATATGGAGCTTGCTTTCTTTCTGGAATGATACACCACAAACATGTATTGTAAAAACACATTAAATGAAATTCAGATATAATGAAAATGCATTTGTTCAAAATCACCTTAAAAAAAAAAAAAAAGCTACATTACAGAAACACACTATTACTGAGCAATTTGACTATTTGGGAATTAGCAACACAGGTGCATCTCCTACATGCTTTGAGATTCTGCAAACATTTTTGTTCCTTTGTGGAGATTTGCAGCAAACAGGTAACATTGTCACAACTAGATCTTATAATAGCACATTAATAACAGCAGCAGGATGGATTTACTTCTGCTTTGTCTTTCTATAGGGATAAGTCCATTTAGCAAGCAATTTATTCGACAGAGCAGAATTTGTAACAAAGGGAGATGTTCAGGGAAACACTGATAATAATCATAACAATAGTAGTAATATTAAAGTGTACAGAATGAAAGAAGAACAGCATAAAAAATGGACACTGTTTTTACACTTACATAGCATCTCTCATCCATAAGAATCTCAAAGATCTTCATCAACCCCTAGTATAGTAACACCAATACAAGTATAGCTATTGCTGAGACAAAGAAGATAGCCCCAAGAAGGGGCAAATTTGGAGTTGGGTTCAAACTCTGATGAAGAGTGAAATGGCATCAGTAATGCTCACTCGGTTTGGAGCAGCTTTCATTTTGACACCTCATCTAAACCACAGCAACATGAAGAAGTACGGGCAAAATATATTACCAAAACCTTCCCAGTTTCTCAACCTGAGAGACAGAACAATGTGCAGTAATGAGGTGTGAGGCATGAAAGCTTGTGCTCTAATCCCAGGTCTGCCCGCCAAATTATGTCATGGCCTTGAGCAAGTCATTTCACCTCTACTGCTTTAAAATGAGGATGATAAGCCTTACAAGGCTCGGTCTATGATTCTTACTCAGCAAGTGTTTGTAAAGTGCGTCCAATATGTGAAATACTTACACAGGTATGAATAATTTTTGTGAGCATGACCATTGTACCCAGACTAGGGAATTCCCACAAGTGTAGTGTTATCAGTGTTGGCAAGGATGCAAGAGAATCTGCCCTTGAACTTAGACCAGAATCCAGACCTCTCCAAACACTGAAAATTTTAATTTTCACAGCCAAACTTCATGCCTTGTACTTATGTCTCCAGTAAGGTAATCAGAGAACAAGGCAGGAACATCTTTACATGTTAGGGAGCTGAGATCTAGAATCAATGTCCAAGTACAGCACTTTTGGATGTGTTTAATTCCTACTGATTTTAGTGGTATTATGACCCATGCTTAGAGCTGATGTGTTTAGGGCTGACATGGATGGAGGACACTGAAAATTAAAACTGAATTTCTAAATTATTGGGCTGTTTTAGACATATCTTCAAACTTTCAGGTGTTGTTGGAAGTATAGCTTTTCTGTATGGGGAGATTTAGAGCTGGGTTTTACAAGCTGAGGTACCTTCTTCTCATCTCCTACATTCTTTTCATCTGTCCTCAAAGAAATTTCAGTCAACTATTGTCTAGAAGTCAATTCACCAGGCAAAGTTATGATTTGCAAAGCTCAGTTGTGTGTAACTCATATCTTTGGTGGTACAATGGCAGCTCTAGATAAAAAGTCTGCGTTAAATTAAAGGTATGATACTACAGCTTGAAAGATGTTAAATAATAATGGGTTGCACAGATGATTGCTAAATTGACATTGCAGGAGTTTACTCCTTTGCATTTTTCTGGTTGAGGTCATTCCTGAGTAGTTAAGATGTGAAATTAAATTATCCCTAAGTCCTCTTCAAATTTCTCTCTCTCCTCTGCAGTTTCATTCTTCCATTTCCGCTTTGATCATTTGCACACTAGTGTGTTAATGGTTTGGTGGAAATATCTAGAAAATGACATCACTTCAGAGTCTAGGGCTCTGCAGAGGAGTAAATGCATCAACCTGAGATTTTATAAGTTTTTAGAGAAATTGTGGAGGGGGGTGCTTAAGTAAAAACTTGCATGAATCAGTACCAGAACCTAGTAGGTTTTCTCTTACCAAAAAAAAAAGAAAAAAAAAAGAAAAAAAAAAAGAAAGAAAAAAAGAAAAAAAAGAAAAAAAAGAGCTTTGAAAGCATATTTTCAATCTACTGTCTTTTGACAGAAAAAATAACTCTAGAGAAGAGAGACCACAGCACTTTTGTGAAGTGCTAGTTTCATAAGAAGCTTTTCTTTCTGTGACTTCTGTTTTGTTTGAGTGAAACTGATCCAACTGAAATTAACTATGTCTTTGTGCCTAAAACCAGAAATTTCACAGAATTTTTTTGGAAGCAGGTTTTTTTTCGTGCATGAAATGACAGTAAAAGGAAAGCATCTCATATTCTGAGTTTTTAATTTAACCGAGGTTTTTGTTTGGTTGGTTGGTTTTGTTTTTTTTTTTTGTGTGTGTGTGTTTTTCTTTCTTTATGGATATCTCAGGACAAGCAAATAAGATTGCAACTAAAAAAAAAGATATACAAGTAGAAAGCCAGCAGTTTAGTATACAGAGAAATCACAGGGTATGTACTACAACAGCACTAAAAGGCTACTGTAGGAACCTATACTTTGTTATGTTAGATGCTACAAAAACAAGGAATTAATTAGTAGACTTTTTCAACCTGATTCTCTGGGGAAGATGATTTCTATGTGGAATCCTTGTGAGAGAGAGTAAGGCTTATTCCTGTATTTCTCTTTTTGGTATTTGATTTGTTGCAAACTAACTCAGATAATCTGTGATATTTTTAAAGGACAGACAGTAATTTTATATTTATCTGCCTCTCCCTTGCTTTCTTCCTCCCTTCCTCTCTGTTATGTATATAAAATGACCTCTTGTGTATACAGACATACATGTATATCTGTATGCATATATCTACATATACACACCCTTATATTGGTGCAGACTGTATTTGCTATCTTATTGCAAATATTAAATGGAAAGCTTACATTCAGAGTTTAATAATAAAGTGGGGTTTTTTTTGAAAGAGTTGGCAAGGCTCTCCCGACTTCTCTGAGATCACAATTAAGCTATTTTAAGTGGTTTTGGTACAGCTCCTTAAGTAATGAATAAATGAAAGAATATGATGACAAAACAATGTTGTCTTTAGAAACATACTCATAAATAAGACATGTTAATTTTTATTAATCGGGTTAGAGACTATAAATACCTAACAACTTTTAGAAGAGTTTATCATCTGAAAAGTAACTTTTTTCTGGAAGTGACAAACCTCATCAATTTTGCATTATTTTAGTTGACATGTAGAGAGCTGGACAAGGATATGTAATAATGTCTTCAGAGCTGGCCTGTGAGGCTAAATAGTTTTATCAGTATTGGTTTCAAACCTATGATATTGCCAAGGTAAAAGGTAGCTCAATTTAATCTGACCAAAGCAGAACATAGTGTATTTTCTTTACTTGATACTGCCTTTTATTTTGTCTCTACTCACAATAATCTGAGAACAAGGAAACTGTCAAAAAAAAAGGCTCTTTTAAAACCCAGGACATCAGAATAAGACTAGTCAGCTTCCCTTAGTGGACAAAGTGAGAGGAAAATGTTCTAATCCTTAAAGTGTGAGGAAGTAAAGGTTTCTCAAAATCAGGGCAATACAGCAGGTGACAGAGAGCACATAGCCTACAGGCACGTCTACAGGCCATTCCCAGCTCCCTCACACATTCTGTTAAAAGGATGTTTTATCCTGAGGCAAAGTTACACTGAAAGAGTTAAAAACCTCTTTAGAACATCAGATGTCATGTCACAGTGCTTCAGAAACACTGCTGAAGTGTTGCAATGCGTATAATGTGTTTTCTTCATTTATCTTATCTAAGAAATCATGCTTAAGCCTGATCTGAAGCTTGATTCAATCCTCAGCACTTCTCCTTGTTGTGTTCTTTTTTTTTATGTATGTATAGAAATACTATTTTTTTTTTTTTGTTTGTTGTAACACAGACATCAATAAGCTTTAAACTAAGACAAAGAATTTTAGTATCCCAAATTGACAAACATTAAAAGTATTGAAATGGCCTTCAAGATTAGGAATAGCTTTGGCCAGTTATCTAGCAGTTGAAGATTGACATAAGTCCATTGAAACCAGTGGCACTACACTGATTTACATCCTTGGAGATGCTGTCAAAAGATATTTTGGGGGAAAAGAAAGAAGAAACTAAACCTAAAAACAAAAATGAAAACAAACAAACAAAAAACCCTTACATGAGCTAAAATGAAAATAACGAGCATTTTCACAAAATCTAAAATATATAAAAAAGACACACAGCTTCTCTTGATCTGAAACTGCAGGTAACTAACAAACATTAAGTTAATGTTCAAACTGCTGTAACTGATGACAGTGTTAAAATAAGAAAGTGAATAAAAAATCTTGTTTGTGTCAGGATAGTATGACCCAAGACCTTTCCCTGCCCTTTGAGAGCATTTCTGTATAAGTAGCTAGTCAGCAGTCTGTCCAAAAGAGCTGGGGGGGAAACAAGCTAGTGTTTTAGACCAAACAGCATCTCTCACAAATAGGAAGGAAAAAGTTTTGGACCTAAAATACAACAGAATCTGTCAGAGGAGAAACAAAAACAACAACAAAACAAACAAACAAACAAAAAACCCTAACAAAAACCACCAACAGAAACATTTTCGTCTCTGTTTGCACATGCATTTTATAATCTTCTGCAAACTGGCAAGAAATAAAGCAATACTCGAGCTGTCTGAGCCTGGGAGCAGGCTAAGGGGTAGTCAGTCTTACAAGAAAAAGGCAAAGCTGAGTGCTGTCAATATTCACCATCCAAGAACAGAGGAAACTGGGTTGCTAGGCCAAGAGAACAGGCTATGGAGGGAAGGATGCCTGAAGCAACTGTTGTTGCTTAAAACTGACCCCTGAACAAAGTGGGACACTTTCCAGGCTGACCTTTTGATTCCTGACCCTAGTGAGTTGCATTTGTAAAATCCAGAGTTCAAAAATTTGTATAGTGTGCATTGTCACACCCGGTTATCCAAATCATGGTGGTCAAGACAGGCTCTTTGCTCAGAAGAGTTTACCTGTTTGTTACCTTATGGCTTTTGCCAGACAGAGCTTTCAGCCAGGCAAGAAGCAGGGAGGAACATCCACCCAGAGCTATGTGGCATTAAAAATCAGAGAATCATAGAATAGTTTGGGTTGGAAGGGACCTTCAAAGGTCTTCTAGTCCATCTTGCCTGCAATGAGCAGGGACATCTTCGACTAGATCAGGTTGCTCAGAGCCCCATCGAGCCTGGCCTGGAATGTCTCCAGGGATGGGGCATCTACCACCTCTTTGGGCAACCTATGCCAGTGTTTCTCCACCCTCATTGTAAAGAATTTCTTCCTCATGTCTGTCCTGAATCTCCCCTCCTTTAGTTTAAAAGCATTACCCCTTGTCCTATTGCAATAGGTCCTGCTAAGACATCTGTCCCCATATTTCTTATAGGCCCCTTTAAGTAGTGTAAAGCTGCAATCAGGATTCTCTGGAGCCTTCTCTTCTCTAGTCTGAACAATACCAAGTCTCTCAGCTTGTCCTCATAGGAGAGGTGTTCCATTCCTCTGATCATTTTTGTGACCCCTTTAACATTATTGGGTCCAACCATAAACCTAACACTGGTTGGGAGTTGCATTCACCTGGCAGTCAGTACTTAATATTTCTTCTTCAGACCTTGTGGACAGGTCTTCTACTTACACTTATATAGAAAGAAAATGAGTATAAGGATTTTGAAAGTATCTCCACACACAAGCCTGACCATATGAACGTGATCTAACTAATCAGTATCTTTGCTGACACTGCCAACACAGATAATGCCAACTCTAAAAGCCTTATTTAGTGTGAACATCTGGCCCATTAAGTAGCTGTTAACTGGAGTGAAACCATCATGCACATTCCATATAAACAGCTTATTGTGTCACATAGCAACATCATTTGATTTTTAACAGTCTAGATGCTTTCAAGCTGACCGTTTCTTCAGGACTCTTTCTCAAATATTAACAACCCCTTTGGCTTGTACAGTTCCCAAGAGTATCTCTTCCATGTGTTATATAACTCGTTCAGTTTAAGTTTTTTCACTCCACACAGCAACCTTAAATTGCTTTCTCATCTACTAGTGCACTCGTCTTGTTCATCTCAGTAGCCAGAAACAGTGTAACTTGAAATACAAGCATGTTTCTACAGAAAGGCGAGAATCCCTCTGGCTAATCTGACGTGTTCCATGTTGGATCATCCTGGCTATCATATACTGAAAGTGTCAGAAATCACAGTAAGGCCCAAATATATACAGCTTCTCCTATGCTGGACCCCCTATCAAGCCGTGATTACTGTCATGAATTGGATGAGTTATACAAGAGAGGAAGGGTGGTTGGGTTTTGTTACAAATAACATACCTGTCAGTGAAGTGAAAGGCATGCCACATCCAAAAAGGTAAAGTATGACATGCTTTTCACTTCACTAGGAGAGACAGAAGAACACATAAACTACATGTTTCAAATGCCTCATCTTCCACTCACAATTTGTCTAAGTGATTTCCCTGCTATTGCTTTCCACAAGGTACTCCAATCAGCAAAGAAATTGTATTTCAATCTACTTAAAAAATGAAATTTGTTGTCTGCTGCACAGTTCTCACCTTTAAAAAATACAGATGAATAGAAGCCAATATAAATGAATGTGACTCCTGTTATTAATGAAGTCTGCAATGGAGTCCAAGCTTAAAGCTGAGTATTGTAGAACTGCATGAGGAACCTGGAGTTTTTGGAAGACTGCAGCATGGTTGCACATTGCAGGCATGGCTGGCACCAGAAAAATCTCCCAGTCTTCTGACAAGAAGGCTGTGTTGTGTCAAGAGCTACTACAACTGTGGACAGTTTCTTCACAAACCCACCTCACTGTCTTCCCTTATCTTCCACCTCCATTTTCCTCCCCTCCTTAACATATTTTGCTTACTTATCGTCCCCCCCCCCCCATCACTGCTGTTATTGTTCTATGAAAAGCAATTTAGATATATTCAGTATCTTAGGTATTTTACTAACTTACCGCAAAACGTTATGTACAACTGTATTCCTTATTGGACAATCTAGGTTTAACTTGAGTGGACCAGAAACAGCTTGTTTTTAGACCCTTTGTGAAATACAAATGCTTACTGTGGATAGAGAGCTATGATTTGGAAGCTGTAGGAACCTAGTTCTGATCCGGGGTTTGTGTGCCCTGTTTGGTAACTGCCTTGCTGTTTGCAGCAGCATATTAATTCTGAAAATGATATACTGCTTTTGAGTCAAAGGAAGTTATAAAATGAGCCGGAAATATAGTGGCTCAAAAATACCTCCATAATAAATGTTTAACACTGGATTCCATTATAAGTATCACAGGAACAAATTTCATTATTACTGCCAGGGTACAAGGAGAAAGGTTTCTGGCAAATATGCAGGCCATTTATCAAAGCATACTCAATATTACAAAACTATGCCAGAATACTGGGCTGCTAAAGCTTTGAATAATGATTGGAATGGGCTTTAAAAAAATAAAAATAAAAAAAGGATTTTTGAAAAGTATTATCGTACAGGTAGCTTTTCCTAGATAATTCAGTTATCCAGCAACTCAGGCATGCTCTTTGTGGGGGGTTTTATTTAGCTGAATGCTTTAGAGAAGGGGTGTCAAATGTAAATGTAGGAGTAGTTGCTTTTATACAGTCTTAAAATTACATTCGGCCCATTGAAGGCAACCGCGAGGCTGATGTGGCACCTGGTGAAAATGAGTTTGACAGCCCTGATCTAGAGGTTCAAGTTGGGCTTTCTTTAAGGACAATAAAAAGAATTAAGAACACAGAATGTGCAATTCATCTGATCCCAAGGTAGACATCTACAGTAGGTCAGATGACTCAGCAAGCTCATCTGTAATCAGGGTAGCCAGATCAATTCAATGGGAATGTATGCCCCAAATGAGAAATAGGTGAGACTACCTTCTGTACCAAAGGTGAGCTTGGTGTACATGCAGATGGAGAACTGCCATGCCCTGGGGCACTTTCCTCACCACAGTGAAATTCGGCCTACAACATAGGTCATCATCTCTACATTTTTCTCCTCTATCACCCTAGAATTTCTGTGCACCTGCACTTCAAATATCTAATGACTGTTTACAGCCAAACATCCTCAGTGCAACAGGTATCAGGAGCACCTCATACATGGCTGGAAGTTTCCAACTGGTAGCTAAAAGAGTAAGGAGCACATATGAGGTACAAAACGTCCATTACCTTGGGAGCAATCAGTACTAGAAGGTTTGAAGTTACCAGAGCTTTCACAGCATTTCTCACACCCACAGCCTAGGAAATAACTAGTAGCATGGGCAATACTCCTGAAAACTGCTGGCTGACTAGTGATGATTTCAGTGTTTTAAACATCAGTTTCTGTTTAATGGGTGTCCAATTTCTCTATTTACACCTGGTGACTATCAATGTCTGCATTCAACGAGAGTGAATTAAACCTCCTTGCTGTAGGCAAATACATTTTAGGCATTTCAGGTAGGATTCCCATGCCCACCTGTAGCCACCTGGAGCGTACGCAACCTTAGTTTGTAGCAACTATTCTCTTCTATCTATGAATGGAGGGACAGAGAGAAAGAGATTTCCAGTGCTTGATTTGTTACCCTAGAATACCACCTTGATATGTAATTAATTGCCTTCATGTCATTGACCACAAAAGGGACTTGGATGCTCACTTCAGCTGGTGCCTGCAGCTGGCCACAAATCAGAGAGGATGAATCCCACCCTAGAAGTGTTAATGACCTCTCAAAAACCTCAAGAAAACAAAGGATTCTCATAGAAAATTATATTGTTCCCTGGAGCTATTTTCTTATTGAAAATTAAGCACGATGTGCTGACCAAATTTATTTTTTACCTCATTGTGCCCAAACCTCCTCCTTTTCATTAAAATGTAACCCAGATCAAGGTTATTATTAACCTATGTAACCCATATTAGTAGTTGTTGAAAAAGTTAGTCTAACCTAATCATCTCAAGTTTCAGAAAGATCCATTGGTCATTGCATTTTTTCTCAATTCTCAATTTTCATGCTTTCCTCGTTTGTACCATTTTCACATTTTATTTCTTCATTTACAGTCCTTTTCTCCTTTGCATTTTCTCTCTTCCATGCAACACAGAAGTTTCTCATTTACAAGCTGACACCTGTGGTTTTGAATAGCACCTTTTAATATAAGTTATATGAATGAGATGTGCTGCATGATTTTTCAGTGTACCTTACAAAATAATTGACCTCACATAGATTATCAGTTATTCATGGCCCCTTGACTTAAAAAGGGTCCTAAACAGCCAATCACAATTTAAAGACATATTATTCTGCCTAAACCACATTTTTTCACAGTACCTTTCACAAGTTATTGGCCATTTTCCTTCCCAGAATTAAGGATTATTGAAGCTTGCGCAATGAGAACTTTGTTCTTCATAACTCATCCTCTTACTTGCTTATGCAATGAAGCATTATAATGTGCAGATAGTTGCTTCAGAGGACTTATGACTTCACTAGCTGTACAAGAATGAGGACAAAGACAAGTCAAGAGGAAGGAAAACATTTACAATATTATGAGAAGGTAAATCAACTTACATTTGCTACAAATAGGTTGATGGAAAACACCATTAATATTCCCTTTTAGCTGTGAAAATGAGATGCTTCTACCAGTCCTTTCTCAATTATAATACAAGACTATAATACAGGTCTTTTCTTTGGGGTTGAAGAGCCTAGAATTTGTGTACCTAACTTCTGATCTTTAGACAAATGTTAGAAGTTGAAAAAAAAAAAAAAAAGGTAGGGAACAGATCTCATGAGAATTATTCTATTTAGAGCTGCAAAGGGGTCTACCACTAGAAATATGGTTTGGGAGCTGAAAAACTGCCCAGACACTTTGCTAAGGTAGCTGGAGTTATGCACATCACTGTTTTCCATCCTAGTTTCCTAATGTAACAGAAGGGGAAAAACTACTATCCACTTACGGGCAGATTCAGGTTGGCAAGTGAAGTGTGAAGCTAGAGGTTGCACCCTGGAAATGATCCTTACCTGGTCAAAAATCATGTCAGTTCTGCCACAGGAACATTTCTGAGAGATTTCAGCTAACAAAACCTCAAAGAATTGAAATTCCCATTGATACGTTCAGGGGTTAGCACTCATAGCATTTATTAATTTCATCCCACTTACTCCATCATGTTTGGGGGGTCTTCCATACCATCCTTTTGTAGAGTACTTTGGGATTTGCAACAGGAAAGGAGCAAGAACTGCTAATAATTATTGTCACTGATGGAAGATTGCAATAAGCTCAGCAGTTTTTGGATCAAAGCTTGAATTACTGAGTATACTTTAAAGACTGTTTTACTCTCAGTTTATAAGTATGTGTATGCATATGTAAACAATACCACAAAGAGAAAAGTACGAGCTGAAGCCTGAGCTAAACTAGCAGCTTCTCTTGTTAGGTATGTCTTATATCCTTGGCTATTTTTGTTTAAATGACCCTTGTGTAGTAGGATAAGAAAAAATAATATATGATTAATTTCTATTCTGAAGCCTTGTTCGAAAGGTGCTTTATTTGCATTAGCATTCATAATTACTTAATGACAAATCAGATATGGTTCATTGCTAGTAAGTGCAGAAACATGTTGTCTGAAGGATGTAGTTTAATTAGTATACTCCTAAAAACACGTCCCTCATGACCATTGGATGTAATCATTATTTTATGTATTTAACTGTGAAATTTATGTTTACTCAGCAGGCTAAAGACTATTTTTTTTCCAAAGCTATTTAATGCAATACATTTAGACTTTAAAGAAACTCACAAAATCTCCCCAACAGCAGGTACTAAATAAATAAAAAAAAATTAAAACAACTATTATTGCAATCAAGGAGATATATATTTTAAAAAATATAACCAACATAATATTGCATCCATAAAACATAGCAGGAGGAATAAATATGCGGAGAAGCTCATTTTAATTCCACCGTTAATAACTTAGACAGAGGAGATGCACATTCTCCTAGATCAATGAGACAATTTGGGCATTCTTTTATTGTTGATTAGTGAATCTAAAAATGACCTCATTTCAAGGGCATTGAGCGGTTTCTATTTCTCTGTGCTGGTATAACACAAGTGAATACTGTGAACACTTTTTCTACCCAGGCGGCTGTAGAATCTGAGGATGCCCTTTCTCGATGATGCAGAGGACAGTGACAGCAATCAAAATCATCACGACTTTGCAAAGAGGTCTCTGAAAGTCACACAGACTCCTCAATAGTAATCTCATTTTTCCTTAAATCTGCCCCTGGAAAAGAGAACCCTTCTATATTGAGCATTTCTAGTGGGTTGTGGGAAACCAGTTATGAAGTCAGATACTACTCAAGCTGTGTAAGGGAATTGGCTTCACTTTCTCCTGCAAAGAGGCTACAATTAAAAGAGATAATTGTCCTCTATGCTTCTGCAATGCATATGTCTAGAATATTAGTATTTTTAGGATACATAGTATAATTTTTAGGATTTCTGTATACAACTATTCATATTTTAGGACACATACTACCTGATATGCTTTCTACTTTATTATTTCTGCTCCTGGTTCTTCTTTGGCTTCAGGCTAGGACTGGTGACTTAGAGATAGGCGCCTTTTGCCCCTGTAAGTGCCAAACCCTTAGGTTTTAAAGCCCTTCCCATTTATCAAGATTTGCCTGTATTACTAGGCATAGGCATTCTAAAGGGGTTATGGGTGTTTCTGTGCTTCTGCCAGCCCTGCCCTTCAACTACAGCACTCACAGCATCTGGCTCTGCAGTGTGGTGCCTCCAGGGATCTCTACCATGTTATAATCACTTGCCAAGGGAAAACCTGGGTGCTGGGCAGGGATGAGAATTATGTGCTTTCTGCCTGAACATGCCCCACAGCTGGGATAACTGTGTGCCCCCTGACAAGTTAGGTACTAGAAAAAAAGGAGAAATATGACTCTTGTCTTTTGCAGATTGTCACTGGGGCTGTGTCTGCACTTGCTATTACAATGAGAAGCTCATGACATTACATTAAAAAGTCACAAATGTGCCCATTAATCTTGGGTGGTAATGAAGACAACAGTCAACTTTTGAAGAAATAGTATTGTAAACACAACAGGATGCTTTAGTACTTACTTGGCCCACAATGTCCTGGTTCTGCAGTGTTTGCTGGAGGATGCTGAATGCTTTTCTTTTCCACTGTCCAGGCATGCCCTGCAGCCATCCATGTTCTCTCACAGGACATAGATATTCTCCCAAACTATGTTAGTATCTTGGACCAAGGCAAAAATGTATGTGTTTTCTAATGCCAGCAAGCAAGCAAATATGATAAATGAAATGCAAATGAAAACTAATGCAAGAGTCTCTTCAAAGTCACACCAACTGAAAAATGTAAAGCGCAGTCATAATCCAAAATAAAAGGTGATTTGTTTGTTTGTTTGTTTGTTTTTCTTTGCAGTGTTCAGGAAATGTGTCCCTTTGCTTTGCTTTTTATGATATATACCTGAAGCATCACATAGCAAAATAGGGCACGTTACACAATCTCCACAAAGAAAACTCTGCAGGGAATGACACAGGAGCATTGTCTGAAGGACACTTCCTTTTATGATGAAAACAGAATTTAATATGCAAGAAAGTGCATTTGTCTAACTGAAAAACAGATTGAATAGCTGTAGCAGGGGTGTGTGGATGAAGACTGTAGCTAGGAATGTACAGAGAGCCTGTTGAAGGGGTGGAGGGCAGGTGGTACAGATTGGCAAGATTGTTGGGTGTGGGCTGTTAGAAATCTGTAAGGGGAGACAACTCATGAGGGAGACAAAAAGTGTTCCTCACACCACAGAAAACTTTTTGAGGTAGAGGATGCATGTCATAAAGATATAGAGAAGCATTTTGCCATAAAACTTCGTGCTCTTTTCTTAGTACTCAGGAGATTTTCACATTTATTCATTCATTCTTAGTTTTCTTATTGATTTTTAAAAAAATCTTTAACTTGTCCTCTGTTTTTAGGAAAAAAATGACAAGAAAAAAATAGATGGGTTCTGAAAGGCACCTAACCTTGTGTCTTTGTGTTTCTACATGCTGCCTTTTTTTTTTTTTTCCTTCTTCTTTATTCTGGAGAGGAGGAGTAGGGATCATCCCACACACCAGGAAATGTACACTGAAACTTAAATGAGTCTGCATGTCATATCAGTTCAACAAGTCCAAATCTTTAATGGCAAAGCAACAGCTGCCTTGCCATGGAAAATTTCCTGTTGTTAGAACTGCAGGTTGTTGTTGTTATTTAAAGAAAATAAACATTTTGTTTTTGAACTTCTCATATGTTGCTAACAATGAGGGAAGTATTTTAAAGACAACAACCAAAGTCAAATTAGCATAATAACACAACTTTATGTCACTCGTGCACATGTAACAAGGAACAGAAAAAGACATATTTTAAACAAATAAAAATTTAGAACTTTGTATTAATACTGTCTTACCTGTTCAGAATGATGTGATTGTACTGAATAAAAAGCAAACAAACAAACACCTGTTTAAGAGCAAGAACTGTATTTACTACTGTACCGTATATGAAATGGAAAAATTCTAAGATTAATTACCAAACAATGAAGACACTGCATAAATTAGAAAGTTTTTATCAATATTGCTGGATACTGAATATCCCATCAAATTGACCTGAAGCTGTCATATGACTGATAATATTTGCAAAGGAAATCTATGTAATTATAGTAGGTATTTAGTGAAAACATGAACTCCTCTAAAATTCAAGTCAAGGGTATTTTCTGCTTTGATTCATTAGAGATGCCTCTTCTAAAGATGGTCTCCCTGAAACTGAAAATCGTCCTCTCACTTCACACATTTCATCCTCTGTCAACACTGAAAGACAACTGAAGGCAAGGACATCTGTTGTATGAAGCAGATGTGGCTCTTGGTTACTAACAATGGCCCTGCCTCTGGCATATAATGCCATGAGCCTCAAGAACATAAAAGAACTGTGCGTTTGGTACTACTGTTGAAGACAATCTGCTTATATCAATGCAAAAACAATGCAAAAGCACAAAGACAAGGTTGTTGGTTACATGAAAAGTCTTTCTAGTCTAGCCTTTGACAGTGGCCAGTAGCAGATCCAACAGGGAAATTGCATAAATGACACTTCTGCTCCTAAGTCTCCTGCATGCATCAGACTGGATTATGCCTATCTCCTAACTGAGAGATTGTATTTGCAACTTGCATATAATGACCCTTCAAGGACTTTTCCACCATAAAATTAAATTCCACTAGTTTCCCTATGATGTTAATACCTGTTACACAAGTAGTACAAAACACTACACATTCTTTCTTTTGGCCACTCCGAGCAACTTGCCCACTTATTCATGTTGTTTCTTGTCCAATAACAAATCCAGCAAAGCAAAGATTATAGAGTTTAGTGGGGCGAAGATGAGATCCAGTGCCCTGCAGGGTTGTTCTTTCAGATCAGAACTTTAGATGGAAAATGTCATGATGGGAAAGCCTTGTATAGTTGTACAGTTCCTAGAACAATGATAGTACATACATTAACAACCTCTGGTTGTGATTACCTTGTGCTTTGACTTGTAAGAAGTGGTATCTCTTACCAACTTGTTCTAATACTTAGTTCCACTGCAGATGCTATTTTAATTAATATAATTTATTTATCTTTCTTGGAACTTTCCAAGCAGTCCTCAATTATTATTCAATAATAACATATGGTGGTCAGTTCAACAGGCTAATTATATGATGCAATGCCATAAAAAGTATTTAGTTTTATTGCTGCTACATTTGTTGCTTTTTTTACTGAATGTCCTCTGTGTCTTACTGTAGAACAGAGTAGTGAGGACTTACCCACTACTTTTCTCTGTACCACTCATTATTATATATGTCATCTCCTATTCTTTTTGCTTCACACTAAATAATCGTGATCTTTTCAGTTTCTTTTCATATGAACACTCCCTATCCAACTAGTATATATTTTCTGCCCCTTTTCAGACCTTCTTCTACTGTATCTTTCTGAAATGTGACTGAAACCCGGTAGAGTATTCAACACAAGGATGTAACCTCCCTTTATAGAATGACATTATAATAATTCCTGTATTAGGCTCCATCCCCTTCTTCATATGACCTAACATCTGAGGACCTTATCAAAAAGTGAAATGTGAAGCAATTAAATCTACAATATGTAAATCTGAACCTGACAGTTAGGCCTCTAAGAAAGATATTCTTTATGTAAAAAAAAATAAAACTCATTCTGAAATAAGGGAACAAACAAAAGATGATACATGGGAAGTGATAAAAGGATTAGTAATAAGAAGTGGCTGTAAGACCTTCATCACAAAATCCATGAGCTAAATTCTGCTCTCCATTACAACCCCAATGGATACTATGAATATTAGTAACCTGCAATTATGTTGTATAAAGGCTGCTGAGTCTCATTGTAATTAACATCCTTTAGGGTGACCACAGTAATTTTAAATGTTATCGTTGAATATACAAATGAAAGTGGAAGGTGTTGAATATTTTATAGCAAAGTTGAAGTTGATGTTGGTTTTATATTTTCTTTTTCATATCACATTGTGATTAACAGGCCCCTACAGAAGAATTTATTCCTCACAGAAGAAGTGCGGTCAGCTGCAACTTGAATATTTTCCGAATTATTTTTTCCATTCTTGCCCAGATTTACTAAATATTGCCAGGTATAGATTTTGAAATTAAAATGGCAATGTTAAATACTGTTATAATTACAGAAGTAACCTGCACTACTGAAGCAAGAGACTGCTTTGTCTCTAGCAAAACTAAGAAAACCTCAAGACTGATGTAAAACTGCATCTTCTTGCAGTGTTTGCTGGCAGGGGTTACCAGAAGACTCATCACAGTGAATTTAGAGGAGTGAGGCTGTAGTCCTTCCATATGACCTTTCCTTTCTATGATAATTGATTATTCTGGAAAAAATATCTGTTGTCCATTTGGAAACAATGAGTTTCCTTTGCACTAGTCAAGCATTTAAGGTCAAACTCATGAATGTACATTGTGAGCCTAAGTGCATTGCTGATGTGTTACATGGCTGCAGTTCCAAGTTCTGGATAATGATTTAAGTGGCTGAAAACAAGAAAGGCAAGTGTCAAAAGCCTAAGTTTGCAGGGAAAGAGGAATTTCAATACACCTACGAGGTTTAGCTCATCCTTCCTACTTCCTCCAGAAACATTTATGGTACTCAGAAAGGGCCCAGTTGTCCATTAATATCTGACTTTTTGTGCTAGCATGAATAGTGTTTAAATGGCCAGCAATGATTGTTTGAACTCATTGAAGGCTTTTCTAGTCACTTATGAACTTTTCAGTGTTCTTACAAGCATACCAATTACAATAATATAAAAAAATCTCATAAAAGAAAAAGATACACATGTCTATTACACTAATGCTGCCTAAAAGACAAAAGTCTTCACGGTTTTCCCAAAATTAATCTCAGGAGCTGCAGATTAATTTTCACTGGTCTTCTTTCCATGGATAGTTGGTCTTCTTATTTCTCTTCTACTTATTTGTATTTTTCTGTTCATGTTTGTCTCATGAGAACTTATGGCTGTGGATCTGTGCTTGACTTTTTTTTTGCTTGGAAGGCACTGCTGTATTGTAGAGAATGACTCATTCCTCAGCTCAGTGCTCTGCAACACTGAGGACTCCTGCAGCTCTGAGGACTTCTGTAGCTCCACAAACAGCTGGAAGCTCAGCCCTTACACCACAGCAAATTTTTAAAGGCCATTTGAATTACGCTATAGATATTCCTTGACTTCTTGTTAGCCCTGGGTTTCATCCTTCTATGAGTACATAGAAAAGAAAAAATTTCCTTCAATATAAAAACATAGCAGCTGTTTAACTGCTTAACAGAGCAAAGCAGTGCTGCACAACAAATGAAGAAATGAATATTTTTATCTAATCGAAAAGCAAGAGTGAATTCTTCTGGTAGACAAAATATAGATTTCCAAGAGGGATTTTTGGCATTGGCACTGTCTAAAATTTCCAAACTTGTGAGAAGTTCCATAGGACCTATAATGTCTTCAAGCTGTCATAAAGGCTCTTTCCTCCTATTTTTCCAAATATGGAAGCTACTTGGCCAGACTAAAGATTAAATTTATTTCCCAGATGGAGACAAAATAAGGCTTTTATCCAAGCAAAGTCCTTAAACATGTGATCAGCTGGAACATGCGATAGGTCATTTTAAGTAAGGTATTTCACATGTAACTGTAGTGAGAGGCTGCAGTTCCGGACTATAGGTAATTCTTCTTCTTCCTTTTTTTCATATAAATGGAAAGAAATCTTATGCGTGTAATATTATATGATACCTTAAAAAAAAAGATAATACAGAAATATTTATATTTTATTTGTCTGAAAATTATTGCTTCAGCTTCAAATGCAAGAATATGCCTTTTTGCCTCCGAATAAAACTGCTGACATTTGGATTGATAACTCTTTAAATTAATGACACATTTAAATAAATAGCTAAATTGCAGTGGAATTTCATGTTATATCTACATTAATAGTATCAAATGAATTAGTCATGATTAATGCTATAAAGAATATCAAATGAATTAATAATGATTGGCCACTTATTGCAAAATGGGCAACGCTTTATAATAAGTGGCAAATCATTCTTACTTCCTTTGGTATTTCTTGCAATAATTTTAATCATGATTAATTCTTTTGGTATTCAGGTGCATATAATACAAGATTCCATAGGAAGTCCATTGTAATTTAATATGATCTTACTGAGATGATTCATTTAAAGCCTGACACTATATTTGGGGCCAGATCCAGGCTGAACTTAGGCACTTTGGGCTTTGTCTATCTGGCACAATGTATCTGTCATGGTATGTCCCTCAGAGCAGTGCATGCTGATGCAGAGCTGGGTGGGTGAGTCAGACTCAGTGGGTATACAGATGACTGAGCAGGCCTGTTGATGATAAATACCTTTTACCAAATCAAGCTTCCAGTTAAAACTCACCTAGCTATAGTACTTTTAAGGTTTCAGGGTTTTAATATATATAAAATTAATAATTAATAACCAACATTTTATTCGAGTGTTAAGGTCATATCTAGTATGTGGTGACAGTCTTGTAATGTCAATTCTCACATTAGGGAACTCTATTTCTGGGGGCCCCGTCTTCATGTGGAAAATATTCCCACTGCTGAGAGCTAACTTTTGCAGATGTCTGGTCTGTGGTCTTGGTCCTGTGGTGAGCAGGCAAAACACAAGGCGAGCAAAGCAAAGCTTGATTAGACTTAAAGGGGAAGTAGATTCAAAGTAGACTTAAAGGATGTTTTAGTTCTGGTAATAGATGGGAGAAGAAAAAAAGGGTAAGCAGAACTATAGGTGGCTGTATTCTAGACATGCCATAACCCTGCACACGTGTGCAAATGCACTGACAGAAGTTACACTTGCCAAAGAAAACTTTTCCAGAAGATATTTGAGTGTGTTTTTCTAAAAATGTAAGTAAAGAAAGCAAACAATCATATTAACATTGTACCTGGAATTGCAATGAAGGAAAAGTCAAGAATGGTCTGATGTTTGCTTTCTTGGTGGACAGTTTTGTTTATTTGAGGCTGTGGGCAGCCAACACAGGCAATGCCTGGAGCTAGGAGCTCTGAAAACACTAGGGTGGTAACAGTCTTCAGCCTAACAAACACCAGGGCATAAGTTTCTCTTCACATGCTGTGAAATGGTTTTTGGTTTGGTTTTGTTTTGTTTTGTTTTGTTTTGCTTTCCAACAGTGTAAGCTTAAATACTCAGAAGAAAAGGGCTAACATTAACTTTATATTAGAGCTGTTATGGTTAGATCAACATTGTGCTGTTGCTAAAAATAACAACCAAACATGTTAGTTTAGACCAAACTTTAGGAAGCAAAAATATTTCAGCCAAAAAAACAAAATAGTCTGTAAACTACAATGCCACATTAGAGGTTTATTTTAGTTTTATGGGTTTTCCCCTGAAGATTTTTAGGAAGGATTTAATAATTAAATAATAATAGGAAAAAGCAAACAAACAAAACCTACAAAAAAACCTCAAACAAACAAACAAAACAAACAAACAAAAACAAAAACAAAAGCCAAAACCAAAACAAAACAAACCAAAATGAAAGCAAAACACACAGAAACCCCCAACCTAGTTTCAGTTTGTCCTACACTTTTTGTTTTTAATATTTATTTTCTTTTTGTAAAAAAAATGTCTTTTAGGTACCTTGAAGTACAAAATATTTTTGAGGTTATAAGAAAAAGGGTTGTTGCCAATTATTGACCATCTGAGTAGAGATAAACATTGCTTTCATGTTGATCCTTCCCAAATGGTATATCAGAGAAAATATCTCTTACCTCATGAGGAACACTGTCTTTAGTGCTGTAACTCCCAAGTTTGGCCTTATTATGTTAACTAATGCTGGTCCCATCACAGTTTCTATCTTGCTCAATAGCATTTTTAAATGTATTTCTCGAGCAGTTCCGCAACTTCTTTCTGCTGGACTACTTTTCTGCCATTTGGGCTCTGCACAGCCCTGAAAATTGCATTAAGATCTATACCCTTAGTGGACCAATGTCAAACATCCTTTATGCCTCAGAAAGCCACATGGTTGGCTTTTTTTACCTTCATTTACTTTGATCAGTTCGATGGAACCACAAATGACTATGATCCTTATTTTGCTACTCAAAGGCTTCATCCAAACTTCTGTGGGTTTGTTTGTTTGTTGTTGTTGGTTGGTTGGGGTTTTGTTTGTTTGGTTTGGTTGTTTTTGTGTGTGTGTTTTGCTTTGTTTTGTTTTGTTTTTTCTTTCTGGATGTATGTGCTGGTTTTGGTGGGATCAAGATAATTTTCTTCATAGTAGTTAGAATCTCTTCTTAGTAGCTAGCACGGTCTTTTGTTTTGGATTTAGAATAAGACTAATGTGATAACACAGTGAACTTCTCATGCTTTCCCTTGGGAAAAGTTAATTTTTCTTTCCGGTAGCTAGACTGTGTTTTGGAATTGGTATGAAAAGAATGTGAGAACTCACTGATGTTTTGGCTGTTGGCAAGAAGCTCAAGCATTTTTTCAACTTTCCAGCTGTATGTGCACATAGAAGCTGGGCATTTCACATAATAATAGTAATAATAATTTATTTTATTTTGCTGTCTTATTAAACTGTTCTTAAACCATGAGTTTCCCCCTTCCTTTTTGAATCTCTCCCCCGTCCCACTTGGGGTTGGAGGATGAGCGAGCAGCTACGTGACCCTAGTTGTCAGCTGAGATTTAACCACAACAATGTAGCAATGGTATTCATTAGAGAAGAAAGCTGAACCTCAAGCGGATCCCTCAAATTTAACAGTAGATGAGATGGAGCCTTTTGAGACTTTGTTAACTGCAAACCTATAATTTCCTTAGAGGAATTTTGATCTCTGCTTTTCCCGAGGGACAAATTGCCTACAAACTCTGTCATAACATCTCTGAGTTGAAGGTTTAATATGTTTTGCAGGTAAGTCTATAGTTTGTTCTTGAAATCCTTAAGAAGTAAAAGAGAGAAAAAGAAGAGAAGGGAAGGGAAGGGGAAGGGGAAGGGGAAGGGGAAAAGGAAGGGGAGGGGAAAAGGAAGGGGAAGGGGAAGGGGAAGGGGAAGGGGAAGGGGAAGGGGAAGGGGAAGGGGAAGGGGAAGGGGAAGGGGAAGGGGAAGGGGAAGGGGAAGGGGAAGGGGAAGGGGAAGGGGAAGCGAAGGGAAGGGAAGGGAAGGGAAGGGAAGGGAAGGGAAGGGAAGGGAAGGGAAGGGAAGGGAAGGGAAGGGAAGGGAAGGGAAGGGAAGGGAAGGGAAGGGAAGGGAAGGGAAGGGAAGGGAAGGGAAGGGAAGGGAAGGGGACCACCAAAACACATTATACCTTTTGACACAGATATTATAACCAGGTTTGCACTTGTTGCGGGAGTTCGTATTACTGGGTTTCAAGATTTTTTCCTTCAAAAAAAGTGATGGTCAAGTACAAATACATGCATGACATCATATAATGGTACTGCCAGAACGCAACTTGTAAAAGAAGTAAACCAAATTCCATAATTAGTTATACTTTTAATATAATAATTAAATATACATTTTCTAGCATCTTCTATGAAAGCCCTATCTATATAAAAAATAGAAATAAATGATTTCAAATTCTCTGTTACTTATGTAAGTAATAAAATACAAGTACTGCTATTTTGTTTAGGCTTTCCTCCCCCCCTCCCCAACCCCAAGGTTAAGAAACAGAGCAACAGCAAGGTATGAAAATTTTTATCCATGTTTTATGCATACAATAATAATCACTTAATATGAATAGAACTGACATTTATTCTTATACAAATGACATTTCCTAAAGGCAGACTATTTTTAAACAGATACTTAAATAAAAATGTGTGCACCTGCAAGCTTAAAAGGCCACTGCAAGCTATCAGCATGTAAAGAGGTACCTACCAACAGACCCTGTTTAAAACAAGACTCTGCACTCAAATAAATTCCAAAGGATAAGTGTTTAACACCTGTAATGCATTTAATTTTGTATTTTAGCTGTTTTACTTGCTCTCTGTCAGAAGCATGTAGCTTATTTCTTCAGTGAATTCTTTCCATACTATTTATACAGACCAACCCTAAATAGTAGTTGTACATATTTGCTTAGGCTGATCCAGTCCAGCAAGAAAAAATCAGTCAAACCAATGATTTGATGTCTAAAGTAAAGGATTCAAAAAAGAAACCTAGGAAACCATGACATATAGGCAGCCACACAAGTTTGGCTGGCATTTCTAGATGAGGTTAAACTCTTTCATTGTTATGATCAAGATAGTTCTACCTTTTCTTGACACTGATGGATTTAGCTATCTGCCATGATGATGTCTGCTTGTTAGGTACTTGTTGGATCTTTCTTTATAGTCAATGATAGGACACAAGTATTTGTGCAAAATGCATTTGACCCATTTAGTATTTTTACTTTAAGTGAATTACAAGGCTACAACATAATTGTTTTAAAAAACTATTTTGTTTTCTTATTCAAAACACACTAGCAAGATAAAATATATAACACTAATTGTATGCTCATGTTCTGCCTTTATAGATATCATAGTTCTTTTCAGGAATTTTGAGAGATGAATTTAAAAGTGTTAAAAAACACTTTAGATGAAGTATCAACATTTCTCAGACCGAGGGGACTAGTATGTTGATTCTACTTAAACTAAGATTATCTTTGTACCTTCGAAATTTAGGCTAAGAAAATTTAAACTTTCTTAAGAGGACCACAATCTTCCACGATGTTTTAAAATACAGATATTTTGTCTGCATTTGTGTAGTGTTTATCTTGTTGAACAGAGGTACTGCTGTATTTGTTCTGCTTTATTACAGTCAACATGAAAAGTTTGTTTTTTTTCCCTTTTTTTGAACATCACAGAATTCTTACCCCCACCCCTAATTTTTCAGAATCCAATCAAAGGCCAAAAACTCAGAATTTGTTCTTCTGCATAACTTAAGCAAAAAAGTATTCTGCTTCAATGGAATGCAGGTGACCTGACGGGGCAGCAGAATAATTTAGCATGCAGATTTTAGAAAGGAAGTTTTTAAAGGGAATATACCCAGAAACTCTAAAAATGTTAATAAAAAGTTCTTCACTCGAAACCACTGGTGACATTTGAGGGCAAAACCTTCTGCATTTTGATCTGCCAAGGTCAGGAAATGCAGACTCCCTGCCATATATTTCTCCCATTTCTGGAAGAAGAGTCTAAGAAATTATAATGCTCTTACAGAGATATCTTTTTTCATTCTTATTGCAGTTCTTATGAGAATAAGAATCTTTACTAATAATTCAGTTTGTCTGGCTCTGTGAAACCAACTAGTTATATCTCGTTATTGTTCTATAGTCTGAAAAACCTTTCCATCTGTATGCTTTTATACTTATTGTCCAACAGTGATTTGGGCCATTCATTAAGAGAAGTATGTCTATTACTTTGACAAAAAGGTGATAACCTTGCCTTATTCTGTCCTAGCTATTTATTAATGACTCCCAGATACCATTTTCCAGTTCTATGCACTGCAATATTTTAATTTGATGATACAAATTGGATAATACAAATGTCCTCAAATCATGCTAACAACTCCCAATGATAGCAACGACCATGCCCACAATGCTCTGTTAGATTGTTCTTGATGACTGCCCCAGACAGCCTGCTTCATCTGGTGGCACTTTTTCAGGTTCTTGCAGAGACTCCTGACTGCTTCAGTCAAGCCACATTTCTTGCTCGGGTGGGCGGGATGCATTGTCACACAGTCTCCAAAACTTCTTGATACCTGCCCTGCACATGGTTCGTCTGCAGGAAATGTATTCTGGACTCCAACATATAACCTATGTTAGTGGCCCTAGTTGATGCCGACTGGTGGTATCCCAGAATAACTGTGCCAGACTTTGGTAACAACATCTGCAGCAGCCTGAATCCAAAGAAGGTAAGAAAAGAAATTAGGAGCTCCAGGATGCTTCAGTTCAAAGAATAAGTAAAGTTGTCACTAAGTGGGCAATGCAAAGGTCCTTTCCACAGGGCTGGTTACCTAGCTCATTTCAAGGGCTGTGATTGCTCCTCATCTCCATCAGTGACAGCACCTGCTTGGTCTTTACATTGCCTTACCCAAAAAGAGCAAAGCCCAGGTTCTGGAAGATACCTGTGGTGTTTTGAGGGTTATGGGTGTCAATATGAGATTAGCATTGGACTGCTCATTTCTGAGTTGGAAAAAAATTGACCTTTTGCCAGTAAATAGCATTGCCTTAGAAGTTCCTCACATTGGTTCACAAGGAGGTGAACGTCATCTACCAGCAGAACCTGTGGCATAGCAATTCAGTGGTAGCAAATCACCCTGGCCATTTTTGTCCCAGATGTCATCCATTTGCCATCGGTGATTTGTAGTCACCAGAGCATCATCCTGAACATCTCTGCTACATCCTTGCACTGCTTCATCCTGAAAGAGCATTTTCAGCTGCATTGTGACCATAAACAGGTTATCCCCACTAGCTGTTCCTTCAAGAAAGCAGGAACTTACTACAATAAGAGATACTGTTCCATCATATATGAAGCGCTCACTAGTCAGCACAAATGTTTCTGACACTTCAGATTAGTCGTGCATAGTGATGTTATTTTCTATAAGGAAATGACCCTCTTTTTCAAGCATTAAAATTGTTGCCACCAGTGTGTCACTTACCATGTGGTAAGTGTGCCACTTACTATGTTCACCCATGAATGGTATTTCAACCTCCAATACAGCCAGCTCCCCAACACTGGCTTTCAGAGCCCTAAGTGATGTGGGTGAAGATCTCATGAGGGTAACATAATGAAAAAAGGTTCATGCCAAGAAGAACAGTAAGGGGACAGTCACTACAGTAAAGCTGTATGTGCAATCTTGACTTTCACTAACATTGAAAAACATGCAGGATGGCAAGCTTCTTGAAACAAACTTGAGGTCTCATTCTGCTGTGTTTTTCACCCTACTGTACATGTTCAATAAGATAGTCAAACCCAGACTTAGAACTAAGGTGACATGGCATTTTCCATGTGAGAATGACTGTGGAGAATAAATTATATCCCACTATTATATAGGGAGGAACTCCATCACCATTTGCTACTTTCTGAAGTAAAGCTAATCAAAGCTGTTATCTGAGAGGTGACTGTTTTTCATTGGATCAGTTGTTTGTTTGTTTGTTTGTCTTTCTCCTTTCTGCCAAAACTCAATGCTTTTCAGACATGAAAAAAAAAAAAAAAAATGTATGTCTGTCTCTGTGTCTCATAGGATTGAAAACAGAAGTGTGTAACTGATATGAATCATGTGAATTGTCTTCCATGGATTTGTGTCAACAGGAGATGCTTAGGCCAAGTCCAGTCATTGTCTAAACAGTCAAATGCCTAAAAAGGGTTAAACATGAATCTAAATTTAGGGGTTGGCCACAGCAGAGAACCCAGCTGTTACAGTGCACAAACCAGTAAGAAAGTGCCAGCCTTGCAAGTTCCTTACAAGGACTATGTCACAAGATGCTGACATGGTGTTTTGTTCTCCTTGAAGAAAAGGTGGCAGCTCGAGGAACTTGCTCCTTTTTTTTTTTGTGGACTCAGAAACACAAATTATAATATTTATTTTTAAAAGTCATAATGAAGAATATTTCTTTTTGCCTTTTGTTTAAATTATTGAAGTTCTCTTGTCAACTACAACTAGCTTCTAGAAGCTCCAGATCACTAATTAGTTATCCAAATATATTTGTCTCATAGCTTGTTTAAATGGTTCACAAGAGTAGAGTAATAACAAAAGTTTTTGGTAGCATTTATGCAGAGCAATTGAACTAGTAGAAAGTGATAGGAAAATAATATGAGAAAAGGTACAGGATCTGGGGAGGCCAGTAAATCTAGTTTCAAAGCTAGTAGGTGTAGCTGTTAAGACATTACATGCATTCTTCCAAACATGCCATGCAGTCATGGAGCTTAAGATGGGAATTCATGCATATCTTGCTCAGTTATGTGTTGAAATTATTCTTTGCTGCATTTTTTCTTCTCCACTCTGAAAGGTGAAATTTCCTGAATGCTTGTTGTGATGCGAGTCTTGAATCTATTAAAAATCTTGATGCTGTTGTTGTCCTCAAGAATTTTTACTTTTAAAATATTTAGAGCTAGGTTAAGAATACAAATGTGAGGAGCTGGCTTTCCCTAGCTGTAAGCAGCCTGTATTTGCATGTACTTATTTTCTCTTTAGTCATACTTTAGAGATATTTTTTGAAGACTGACCTGCATTTTGGGTAAGAGAACTCTATCACTGAAGTCAGCCTTTTGCCTTATAAAGTACTATCATGGTATTAAAACTCAACAATAATGTGTACAAACGTTAAAAGCACAGAACAGAATGAAAGAAAAATGAAGAAAATTAGATCTGAAGAAGATGCAAATTGTACTAATGTCATTTCTTTCCCTGTGTCTACATGGAGGTTTCTTGAGACAGGAGTCACTTGCCCACACTACTGTCATATACCTACTGATGCTGTATGAAATTGCTGAGGTATTTTTGAAAAAAAAAAAAAAAATTAAAACCATTCCCTCAATAAGATCTGATTTTTGTTTATTGTGATAGTGTCAGGAAAAAACATTATATATTTTCTTTTCAATATGGGCCAATTCTGCTTTTGCATTTTGTTTTTTGTTTTTGTTTTTTTTTTTTCCTTTCATTGCTTGAATCAAAGAAAGGTTTAAAAATTCTGCAGAATCATTTGATGAGACTCTTACTGCCAACAATGCATTAAGAAGTTAATGTCTTCTTACAAAAAAGGGACATAATAGACCAATTAGGCTTGATAATAAAGACTGACTTCTATTGTAAAGCTTCCTTATATACTGTATCTATGTCCCTATTCAAGATATTACTCAGATTCAAATAAAGCTGTTTAATCTAGAAAGCTTGCAAGAAATGCAAAAGTTCTTGCTCTTCATAGCAACTTTTATAAATAAAGGCAGCAAGTTTATGTTCTTGTGGTATGATACCACTCAATATTAGCTAGATCTTGGAATGCACCATTCCTGAATATGCCAGGATATTACAAGATAAAATACAACAAAATAACTATTATTTTATGAATATATACTCTACAGCTTTCTATAGTGGGCTTCCACTTCAGATTAAGATACTAAAATGCATTGTCTAAATGTAGTTTTAACATTAGGGCTAGATTTCTTAGCTCCAGTTACAGTCAAATGAAATATATAGTTTGAATTAGCTATCCATACATAGACATCTAGCAACATGGTTTTTACCTGCACATCCCATGCTTGAGTGGAAATGGACATTTTCCAATCTGACAAATAGTTCTAAAATGGGGTTAAGCTGGCATCTCTTTGAAGTCAGGACCCTTTTAAGAATGTGTATGTGAAAAACATAGACATTTTTCTAGTTGTGTTTGTATATAAACAGAAAAGCTTCAGAATGAGGAAAAGATATTAGGTGCTGAACATTTTGTCTACCTAAAGATAAATTGAAAATTGAAAATTACATTGCTTATTTATCTGATATGTTCACAGCACAGAAGTGAAAAAAGACCACACGTAAAAGAGTAAACAGAGCTCTCTTTTGGAAGAAGTAGTTGATGGATCTCTGATGGTCAAATTTTGACAGTTAAAACACTTAGATAATTACAAACACTCGTGAACTAGACAGAAGTAATGATGTCACATCTCTTCCCCTCCTATGACAAAAAACCTGTCTTTTGGCAGCCAGTTGGCACCAGTGGAGATGAGGATAGGAAGCTTATGAGCTCTAGTGCAAAACACAACCTCAAGACATTTATTTTCTCTCCCACTGGTATACTTTCATATGAACTCTGTCTCACTTATATTTATTCATCTCTTTGGGCCACTGAAATTGAATATTGAAAACCCAAGTCAGGTCTCTGTGCACCAGGAAGGTCAGACAGCTTGATTACACCAGCTATAATCAAAGAGTATTCATTTTTTTCATATCTGCTCACTATTTCTGCAAGAACTGAACTTTGCCAGAAACAGCAGAATGGATGAAAAAATCTTTGGAAAAGTAGCGCAGCCCTGTGTATATGCAGCATTTGAGGAAGAAAATAATCCCTGGTACTTAAAAAAAAAAAATCAAAAATATTAAAGTGTACACGGATATGTTTATTAACTATAAAATAAATGCATTTTTTACCCTATGTAGAAACAAAGTGAGAAAGCTAGCGTAGAAGAAGGTCATCATGTGTGAAAAAAAGTTAAAGATCATACTAAGCAAAGCTGAGCTTCCTTGTTGTCAGTTTTCATTCAGCTGCACTCATCTCTAAAAGAGCTATTAAAAACATCCATTAGCTGTTAATTTAGAATACTTCAGACCGTGATCCCTAAACCTTCATTGATATCTTTCCAACAACCTCCTAATCTCTGAAAATTGTTGGCAAGAGCTACACTGAATCAGCTCATCATCAATCCTGGCTTTCATTATTTGAATTAACACAGATGCACTACCTGCAAACACTTAGAAGAAATACAGATTTTCCTTTTTCATGAAAGGCATACAAGCAGAATTTGATTTAATGAATGAAGCTGCTTCTCTTATCTGTGTCATCTCAAATTAATGACACAAACCCAGCACATAATTTAACAGCAATAAAGCCAGAAACCGTCTCTGTGCACTTCAGAAATTTAAAGTCAGGAATTCCTGTTAAGAGATTGTTAAAATCTTTTGTTTGTCTCCACTTTGGTTGTTGCCACTTAAATAAATAAATAAATAAATAAAATCCCAAACAAAAACAAAACAAAAAATGCCTTCTGACAAACTATGTAAAATTTTGGTGTAACATGACATTCATTCCTTTTTTTTCCAGTTCAGAAAATGTTGCACCCTCCATGGATGCAGTTCAGCACAAACTTTAGTAAACTGCTCCCTCTTTATCTTTTTTTTAATGGGTTATACAGTGTTCGCAACAAAAAGCTGTGTTATAGTATGACTATATAAACTCACAAAGGCATGACATGATATTTCACTTTCATCAAGGTAAAAGATAAAAAATACATAGTGCAATGATAAAAATGCATCTGATGTAGTCTTCTAAATATCTTCAGTTACCAAATACAAAAATTTTCTCCTTTTTTAAAAGACTAAGGCCATCCTCCTTATATACTTTGGAAACTGGATTTTCTTCCAACTTTTGCTTCTGGGGGCTAGGCTTAATAGCACTATGTACAAGTCGCTCTCAGTACAAACTACAGTGTATTCTAAAGGACATAATTTGACATAATTCAGGACATAATTCAGTCTACCATCATGTCTGATTCTCTCAGACTATTTTTCTATATACTAGATTACTCATCTGCAAATGAACCATCTATACTTCCTGTACTTCATTCAGTTTTCAGAAAATGTAGAGGTGGTTTTCTAAATTAGTGCTAATTCAGGAGGGTTTTTTGTTTCACTGTCATTCCTTAGACTGACCTATGTCTTTCCACAGTTGATCAGGGAACAGGGCAACAGGCACAGACTGAAGCATAAGAGGTTCCTTCTGATTATGAGGATAAACTTCTTTACTTTGAGGGTGCCAGAACACTGGAACAGGCTGCCCAAAGAGGTTGTGGAGTCTCTTACTCTGGAGACATTCAAGACCTGCCTGGACACATTCCTTTGCAATCTACTCTAGGTGAACCTGCTTTGGCAGATGGGTTGGACTAGATGATCTCCAGAGGTCCCTTCCAACCCCAACCATTCTGTAATTCTGTGATTCTGTGAATACAAACACTCGCTTTAAAATGTTTGTCCATTTGCAGGGGGATACAGTTTCAAAATATTTGTGAGGGTCTACTTAAATTAGACATAAACATTGACTTGACTTGATGTGGGCCATATCTTGTTATGTTAATGACCTGCAATACATTAGCATTGCAACTCATGCATTATTCTGAGTATTTATTAGTTTAAAATATTTCCTTAGACTTGAATACCTCTTGCTTATTTTAAAGGACATGTTTTTCTTCCTATCCACAATGACAATTAAAACACAAAATCTTAGGAGGTGGAGGACAATTTGCTACTTACCTTGAGAACCCATCTTCCCTCATATGAATTATGTTTTTTTAGTACAACATTCCTATGGGAATTACTGGTACTAGACTTATTGTCTTTGTGCCCCGTACTGGTGCCTTTTGCTTCTGCAAACAACCTCCAATATAAGACACCTCCCACTATAAGATAGCATCACCTTGATTAGTTTGGGAAGATCTTAGAACTTCTGAATACAGAAGGTGGAAAAAGTAGGCTTCTCTTGCTAATTCAAAACACTAAAGTTGGGAAAAAGCAAAATATTTATAATAACATTTAAAAATATGTGAAAAACTATGAATGCTTTAGATTTTAAGATGAAAGTTTGAAGTGGATTTTTGCTTTGAAAAAAATGACGTACATGTATGCTGAATTTCATCTTTCACATTCTAATGTAGACACAATGTATCTCGAGGCTGAGATGTTTAAAAAAAACCTAAAAACCTTGAAACGCCTTTGTTAGCTCAGCCACTTTGGAACACAGAAACATAAATATACATTTATATTTGAAAATAATTTTGGACTTCAATCAGCATGGACTTTTTTCATTGCATCACAAAAGTAAGCACAGTTGTTGGTGTCCTCCGAGCTAAATTTACAGAGCCAAGTACAAGAAATTCATGCAGAGCTATAAATATTAATCTGAATTACTCACCAAGGATGTCCACTAACACAGATTCAACAAACTAATGTGGATTTATTGCTTGTTTTTGTAGTCAACAGTACTAATGTAATTACTTATATTCTAAGTAAGAAGCTATGTAATAATTTAAAATAATCCACATACTATCTCCCTACTTTCCACCACCAAGTGGCCATTAATAAATGCCATCTCTTTGGTAAGACAAAACAGAATGTGGTTCTTCCCTCACAATTTATGTATTCACTTTTTTTGTTTTGTTTTGCTCTTTTAAAATAGCAGTTTTAAACAAAAAAGAACAGACATATTCCATTTAAATTCAAACACATGTGAATACATAGGAGCTGTGTTCAGTCTGATTTCTTTTAAGACATTCACCACATTCCACAGTTTAATCATAGTCTTATAATTAAAACATGTCTCAAAACATGGGTAGCTCCAGACTATTCTATTAAACAGCCATTAAAGTACAGTATGATACCCTGGTTCAATTTAAAAATACTCACAATCTGGCTTCCAGCTTATCAGAGATAGAGGATCTGTATCTTTCTTAAAACCTATAAACATAGGCTACCAAATTAGTTGATTTTCCTTTGAAATCTACACCTGGAAAACAGTGCATGCAAGCTTATGCTTAGACCCAGATAAAAGAGAAACATTTCCACTCTTCTTCTTACATGCTTGTTAGAAAAAGTTGTAACTCTTAATGTCCAATAAACAGGACAACAGTAATAGTACAATGAAAGAACAACAACAAGAAATTCACCAAATACGTAAAAGAACATTGCAATGACACTGAATAATGGTTGTTGGCCAACACCTGAGGACTGTCTGAAAGAAAAGGAGGAATTTCAAGAAAGAAAGAAAAGGTCTTTGGAACAGAATTGAAACCCCAAACCACTTGGTATTTCTTGTATACACATAATTATATATTTGGATTTTCTTCTTGCCTTTTTTTTGCAACCTACCTTATTTTTTGTGCATACAAATATGGGTGCATCAGGAAGCTAGCAATGACACTGACAGCTTCAAAATGTCATAAGAAAAGCTATGGCCTTCAATGTCAGATAAAATAATATGTAAATTGCCAAATAGTTAAATTCAAAAACTGATTGTTTGAAATCCAAATTTATTACTAAAATATATCGTATGTTGTTGTGTGCCTGAGTTATGGGTACAGTTACGATGATGCTAGTTATAACATTTTTTTTCATGAAATAATTTTTTATTTCTATAGTTTAATAAGATTTGAAAAAAGATCATAATCCCCCACCATATATGAAATCATGGTATATGTACATCAATTTGATAAATCATCATACTAATTTTCTTTAAGCTCTTCTCTGTGTCTAATTGAAAAATCAGATCCAATGTGCAACTTCATGCATAAAAATGCATAAAACACCTCCACGTGTATTCATTAAAATTTTTATCTAAAATTGACTCAATAATGGCCAAATGGTCTACATAATATTTAATTATTTACATCCCTGACTGGAATGGAGGAAGTTCTAACTTAGGAAAGCAGACAGCTTGTTTCCTTGTCTCTCATTTTTCCTTTACCGTATGCTATGCCAGGTGAAAACCATCTTCTACATAATTTGTTTCTCTGGGATATATGGTACTCAGAGGATATAAAATCTCTTGGGTGTCAGCTTCAGCTGGCATCAACTGGCATAATCCCAGTGAAGTCAGAGGAACTAGAGCAAATAATTATGTCTGTAAAGGATCCAGCTCCACTGTACCTGAGATAAAAAGCACAAAATCTAAAATATTACACAGCAATACACCAGTAGCTATGGGAATTGCAAAACAATTATTCCAGGTCTCACTAAAACAGCATTAAATGCATAATGCTGCAGACATCATTCTGACAGATCACCTTTTCAGGCCATGACATCCCCCACATGCCCAGTGGAACTCCTTCACAAAACACAGGGTACAGATGTACTGCAGTTCGTATGCTGCAGTGATCACTGTGACATAATGATGTGGACTGCTGGATGCTATGGAATTTAACTTGCAACGATTCCTTTATCAGCATTAGTATTTATTGCACTTTTATATTTGATTTCTAAGTGATACAACTTTATCCCCTTCTAGTTTTTCCCGCTTCCTTGTTTCTTTCATTTTCTCAGCCAAATTGCCAATTACTTCATGACTGCCTCAACCTATTAATTGACATTAACCTCAGATGATCCTTGATGTTTGTCATACTAAAAATGTTCATATAATGATTGCCCTAGGTTTAATAAGGGATATCAAGGTGGAGAGAGACAAGTAGAGGCTACATTAATTTTCTTGGACTGATAGATGTAAAAAATCTTTATCTTCCATTGAAGGCATGACCTGAATCTCTACATGGCATTACATTATTTTATGACCTATTCTGAAAGCAAATACCAGGTGAGCTCAGCATTCACTGCTGTTCATTTCTAACATATAATAAAATGACAGGAAAAATTAATAAGAAAAGACTGTGTGAACAATACCTGAGATGAAAGCAAACAATAAAGCAGACCAAATAGGGAGGCAGGCACACGGACAAGGGAAAATAAGCTTATTTACTGGAGAGAAGAGAAAAGAAAAAAAAACAACTTGAGGGAAGCACTTAAACATATGCAAAAATATTAAGGAACACACTTGAGCTCTTGACTTCAATGGAGCCTAAGCCTGGGTTTCACTCCAGGGCTATCCTGAAAGAAGCCTTAGGCTGTCAGCTATTTCCATAAACCACAATTGTCCATGAGCCAAATTCCTTCTGGGCCAACCTCTGCCACTGGAACAAAGTTAAACTGGTCTCTGTAACGTGCCTCTCACTACGTCAGGCAGCCAGTGAGGCCTGCAGCATCTTTCGGCCCTGCAGTCAAGAGACCTATGATGATGAAGGAAAGACTAGAATGTCCATATTACCAGATGCTACATGAAACCAGCATCCAGCAGGGATTTGTTCTTTCTGATGCATTTAACAAATGAAAAATAGCTGTTTGCCCTGAAAATTCTGTAAGTAAATCCAGAGTTACATTGTTGCATACTCCCAAAATGAAACTCTTGAGGGGTACCCATAACACTGGCACTGGCCATGTCTGTGAATCGAGTCAAGTCTCTAGATGCTGAAGAGCAGGACCTCAGTGGTGTGATGCAAAGTGGGCACCTAAGAAAATCAATGCTGTGGCAACGACCGAGTGCCACAGAGGGCTAACCTCTGAAAGTAATTAAAATGTTGAGGGAAAACAGTATAAGCAAGAGGTGAAAATAAGGTCCAGGGACCAATGGTCCCCGAACCCTGAAACTGAAAAGAAATAAGGTATACACAGTAAAGGGGAAGCCCAAATGTATAATGCAGCATGATTGATTTGTTAATAAAGGGACCCTGGAAAGAGTGTTACAGTTCAACTCAACTCATGAGAATTTTTCCTCTGGATCTCTGAAGTGGTTAAAGACATGGATTGGCCAGGAATCTAGAGTTCCTCAAAAGCTTTTATTATCACAGGTACACTAAGTCTTAAATGTCTAAAATCCTCTAAAAATGCTGAAGGAAGAAAAAAAAAAAAAAAGAAAAAATCCCCACAAACCTGGTTTTAATTTTATTTGTTCTGTGTGTGTTTTAAATTAACTATTAGAGTATAAAGACAGGTAGTTTTAAAGGTTTCTCTTCAGATTATGCGCCATTTGAATTTAAGTGAGTAGGTGGCTTGCACTCGTTGTTCCTCCCATGCCTTCTCTTATATGTTGTTCCTCCCATGCCTCCCGTGACTTCTCTTATATTCTTCCCAATATGGAGTGATATTATTTTAAAAATACCTATTGCAAGTTTTGAAACTATTTTTAGGGACTCTGTGAAGGTACTGAAGTTAAATTGATCAGTCAGTTTCCAGTTTCTCATTTGTTAATCAGATCTGCAAAAACCAGTGTTGTAATAAACTAAGCAGGAGGAGCTAACTATCCTAGCTGTCTCAGCTATCTGTTGTTGCATAGAACAAAGGTGCAATTAATAATAAGGCAGATTCCAAGAGAACAGATATTCACTTCAGGTGGGAGGATAGAATCACCCCTTCAGTGATTTAAATATATGTAATGGAATGCCATCAGGGCACTTGAGTAGGAAGATTGCTTCTGTTGAGATCACAGCTGGTTTTTGTTGGAATTGTGTTTTTAAATTGTGGTCCACTAAAAGAAGCACCCTGCAGAGGTAGCCTCTGCCTCAACCCCTACAAGAAACTACTCTGTTGGTGCCTCAGGTGAAAGGGAACTGTTTCCATGCTGACATATGGGGAAGTTTGCCCCCACCATCCCTTGTTTACTCACAAGCTCTTTATCTTGCCTCTGGCCATTTTTACCCAGCATTTCCATCCTGAGTACTGCCTATGAAATTTGGAACCGGAGTTCAGAAACTTGCTAAAATGACATTGAAGGGGACTAAATTTGACCATTTTTTCTCTTGTCTGCAGTCTCCACAGCTGGTGCATCACCTAGCTGAAGTAATTTGTCTTATTTTGAAACTCATTACAACTGAAAGGTTAGCAGCTAAATAAACTTCATTTCCTCCTTATCTAGCAGAATAGTATATGGCTTTGCACAGATCTGAGAGTATTTTCAAAAGCTCCATTTAGGGTTTGTACTAGAAATAGCCACAATCCTGGAAAGGAAAAGGGGAATGGAAATGCAGAGAAAAGAGAAAGAGCAGCTCCACAACTTGCTTTCTGCATCACATGATCTGTTGGACTCATTTCATGAGACAACAGGGCAATGGGAGGGCTGGAGCCACCTCAGCCACTGTCCTGGCCCTGGTAATGCTGCTTCACAAGAGGCATACAGCAATTGCACGTCATTGATGTGGTGGCCCTTCCATGCCCAGCAGTGTGACAGCCACCTAGTTTTGGTCATTTACAGAGGAGAAGGATGAGATAATACCCAATACTCTTTTCGAAGAGCTCAAGCAGATCCCCAGCTTTTCCCAGATGTATTTTTGTCTAGAACAACCACTAAAGAGCAGAAGAACTGATAACTCTACTGCACAGTACAACACTATATGCAAGTCTAAATCACAAAGGCAGACTCAAAACCAGGTCTTTCACATACTGGCAAGTAAACAAAGTACTGATTAAATTGCAGCTACAGGAAATAAGGATATTTTTATATCATTTTGGAACATTTCATTGACAAACATAAAGGGAGACATATATGGCTCTTGTAACTATGTGTTAATGATGAAGTACAACATCAAGAATTTTAATTTTACTGGAATTACAGTTGTCAAAATAATTGCATTATTTAATTTAAAATTCTTCATTGGAGAATGGCCCAGGCAATATCTCTGTTGCTCAAAATGTTTAATTGTGTAATCACAGTGCTTTTTTGATGAGTAATTTCTTTAATGTTAAGCTATATATATATGTATTGCAAAACTGTGAGTGTTCTTTGTTTTTATACTGTACTGTGTTTTGCATATAAAATACATTATGCATATTCTCTCTTTCTGTTTCTCTGTCTCCAAATTCTACCTCCAGAAAAGATGAGAATGGAGACTCAGTGTTCCCTAGTGTCCATGTGGCTTTTTAGTTTGTTCGAGCCTTGGAACTCCTTTGTTTTTCAAACTGTCTACCTGTAAAATAGCTGTAACAATCTTGGCCATGCAGCTAGTTTAGATTCCTAGACTGAAGACTGATATAGTGCATTAGGTATGTCTGTCCCAGCCTTTTCCGTTTGCTTCAGCTCTTTACCCCTGTTACGCTGGCAGCTTGTAGAATAAGCAGGAATTATTTCTTGCAGGGGAATAACCCTTCCTGGGCTGCTTAAATTAACTTTATGCAGAAAATGGCGATGCTACATCATAGCCAGGCCCATAATGTCTTGACAGAAAAGGATGATGAAGTATTCCCTTTTCTCTGATGGCATCTTTCTCTTTCTCTGGATGCTGATTCGGTGTGTCTGCCTGCCTGCTTTACTTGCACCAAATGGTACATTCGCTTTCAGTGAGCTTTCTCAGAAAATGTACCAACTTATTCTCTTAAAAATACACAATTTATTTGTTTGTGTGCCCAAGGATGATCTGCATGATGTTGTTAATGATTTTACATTCCAGCAAGGTTAAGGATGGTAAAAACCAAACCAAAACAAACAAACAAACAAAAAAAGGCAGTGATCAGATTTCAGGTAATGGGGTTTTCCTGTCCCCCTTAAGAGGAACAGAGCTATGATCAGTACCTGTTCAATATCAAAACATTTGAGGATGAGGCATGGAGCTGCCATAGCACAGTTCAGAAGAAAATATATGATTCAGAGTAATTTTTTCTGCTGTGGTTGCTCCACCTAATTAAAATAGCAGACCAGTAGTGTTCTGTTCAGGTCTGCACTGTTGAAGAGGTGGAACAGAGAGTATAACCTGCAATGAGAGGTATAGGGAATGACAGAGAGACAGACAGAGGCACAAAGAAGAATAAAATCCTGTCTGGGAAATCACACATAACCTGAAATTATTTGTAAGTAATGGACCTGATGTTGTTGTGATGCAAACTGTGATGCCATGTGGATTTCAGTAGAGTTACACTGCCTTACATTCTCTGAGGAGTTAATCCCCAGACTATCAAAGTATTCACGCTGTAATGGCAGTATTAAACTAGCCTTGGAGAGCTACAAAATGTGTTTTAACAAAACAGTCCACAGGAACCTGGAAGGAAAAGTAGTGTGGTGATTCTCAGCAGCACACCATGATGTACCCTGAGTGTGATGGAAATGGTTAATTGATAAATAGAGCTACTAAATATTGTCTGTGCATTTAGACAGTGCATTGGAGGGTTTCTCATTGTGCAGTGGAAATAAGTACACTTCCAACCACCCTGATTCACCCTTGGACATTTCATGACTATTTCTTATCGCTCAGCTGAGCATAAATTCATAGATTATATGGTTAAGGGAGCTTGAGATGGGCTGCTATATTTTCAGCACTTAGTTCTGCCAATTCTTATTGGACCATCTGCTGTCACTTTAAAGAGACAAGTGTATATTATCAAGGTAAACATACAAATCACTCCTGCATTTGATATTAAAAAAAAAAAAAAAAAAGAGAGAAACCTTTAAGTGTATTGATCCGAATGTGTCAATAATTTTACAGAGATTGGTCCTTGAAAAAGAAAATAACATAGATACTGTCTGTGCAGATTCAAACAGGATGCTTTCACCATAAAAACAGTTGCTGAGTACAGGGCTTTACAGTTTATTTCTTTCAATGAAAGCATAATATTCATTCTGGTTCTAGTAAGATCATTTTAAAAGGAAGGAAAAGAAGGAAAATGGTAAATTTATCACAACTATTTTAAAAGTGAGTGGTATTAGCTAACACTGTGATTAAAAGTTAATGTTTCAGGGATCGAGTGCATCTGAAAACAGATTAAGACACTGCAACGTTCATCTCTGTGCCCACAAAATACATTTCTATACAGAAATACATGTGCACACGTGTAGACAGGCTTAATAAATAACATAGCTTCAAATTTGAGAAAGAATTATGTGTATGGCACACATTGTTAGGGGAAAGATCATTGAATTTTGAAGCAAAACTCAACCTTATCAAGGTTTATATACATTTGTGCTACATAAGACTGTGATAATACTATGAAACCAGACAATAAGTATTGTATCTAAGACCTGTGGCATGAATAAACTGCTGATACACTTCCTTCTGTGATTTCTGTTATTATGCCCTAACCTTATATATATTCATCTTTAATTACCATTGTTTTTTTTTCTTACCTTACTGGAAAATACTCTTAACTATAGAATGGATATACTCAGTCTACCTCTTTTATAATATATATGGACAGATAATTTAAGGTACATGATTGGTAGATGACATGACTGGTAGAAAAATAAAGGTAAAACACGTATATTTGAACATAGCATGCTGTACTATAGCAATATATTTGAAATTCATTCTTTTTATTGTCTACATCAATACCATTGTGATTTTAAAATATCAGTACTGATTGAAATAGAAACACTTATAAACAAAATACACTAAACTTTCTCAAATTAATTTCCCCACCTCCTGAACATTTAAAAAATAATTCACAAAAGTGTTTGAGCATCTTGTTTCTTTTGAGGCAGTGTAATCATACAAATTTTCATTCATATCTGATACTACAAAAGCTACAGAAGCATTCTATTGTTAGTACGTGCCATATTATTGGTATTAACACACTCTAAATATGTGGAAATCTCATTCCAGTGGGGTTTTCTGTTTAATTTGTTCCCCTGTGATAATTATAGTTTTTGTCTGAGATGAGAGTCTTTTTTGTTAAGCTTCAGTGCTTCTGTGCAGTCCAACTGTTATGCTGAGAAGTAAATGAAAAAGTCTGTGCTCAAAAGCAACGGAAATAGGCCTCAGTACATTCATTTTCAGGTCTCAGCTCTGTGCAGAATAAAAAGACAGAGTGTAATTTTCAAAGATGGTGTCCTATTGATGTGTCAGAAATTATGGGAATTTTCCACTGAAAGGTGGGAGTCCCTCCAAACAGTTTATTTTATTTCATTAGTGTATGACTGTCTTACTTATTCATTGTTTGTATTATGAACAGTTTAACAATTATATGTTAATATACATATGCATGAATGAACACTTACGTATATGTAGATATGTATGCAGATGTTTATGTATTGCTTTTTACCAAGGTAATCCAAAGTAGGGTGATATATTTTAAGATTAACAACATTAGCCAATAACATATCTACTGGTTTCCTCAAGTATGATCCATTTTAGTGAGTAAAGAAAAAGCATGCAGAGCACCATTATCCCTTAGATGACATCTGTCATCTCATTCTGCCGCTACTACATAAACATTGGATACACAAAGGATAAGTTTTCCCCATTTTCTTCTTTCATAAATGTACATGCATGTATGCACACATGGACTGACGGACTAGAGAAATATCCTTACTGACCTTGCAAATGTCATAAAGGTAGGAAGAACCACAAGCATATTGCAAAAAAAGGCTTATAATTCAAAACGACCTTCACAGATTTGCAAAACTGTCTGGAAGAGAAAAGAAAGGGGGAGGATGAAATTCAAGAAAGACAAGTGCAAAGCATTACTTAAAAGAGAAATGATCAATAAATACCGGATCAGAATGCAGCTGGTCAGGCAGAATTTTTTTCTAAGAAACTTGTAGCTACATGGGTCATGCTTGGTGCAGGCTCAGCATGTGTTAGGAGCATGAAGTTTTTAAGGGAAAGATATAATTTCTTCTGTGGTGAATACACAAGAGACAATATACATAATAAAGGATGTTTCGAAAAGATGGACTGAATTTGAAATCACTATATCTTTGAAATTGGGTCCATCTTTTTGAAACATCCTGTATTTAAAACAAAACAATCCTTTCGGTTTACTCAACATTGTGGAGACCTTAATGAAAGTACCTGAGTACCACACTTCAGAAGTGATGCAGATCATTTTGACAAAAATGATCAAAGGCCTAGGAAGACCTTCAAAAGAGACTGAATACATTTAGATCATCTAAAGAAGATAAAGAAGGGAGGCATGGTACAGTTTTCAGAGAAGAAGAGAAAAAACTGTTCCTCATATTCCTGGTCAATCTGAAAAGAAGACATGGACTAAAAATCCATTGAGAAAAAGTTTGCTTCAACATCAGAAGAAATGTTTTACAGGCAAGAACAGTGAGGTAATTTTGCAGGTTGCTTTGGGGCATTGGGAAACAGTTTGGTGGACACAGGGACGCTGTGGTGAACACAATTTAATCTTTAAGAATTAGTTAAACAAATGGATAAGCTTATATTGACTGAAGGAAGGGGATGGTCAACAAGATGACTTGAACTCCCTCCAGTCTTACTTTTCTGCCATTTACAGAGAATGCAGTGTCTTTTCCCGTGTTCTGTGTTCTGTTCCTTTGCTTTCACATTCAAATTTCCCACTGAACATGTTACTCTCTCCTTTCTTTTTTTTTTTTTTTTTTTGGTACAAGGTCTTTTTTTTTTTCCCCGTTTCTTTTCCCATGATACTGCTTCTATCCTGCTCACTTGCTTTTCTTCTCTGTGCATGCATAAGCCACCAACTCAGCCTTCCATACTTCTAGGCTCTCTTCAGTCACAGTGCATCTCTTTCCTCTCTCTCTTAGTTCCTTTCTGTCTGCTTTCCCTTAAACTTTTCCCTTTCTTGCCATCTTCTGTCTTTCAAGAAGGAAAGAAGGAAAAGCTTGAAGCTGGATACTCCCATGGGCACTCATTCCTCTTCTGGGATTTCAGAGACATAAGGTGAGGGGTCAGATCTGCTGCCTCCTCCCAGCTCTTGAGTTGCAAGGTGGCTGAGGGGAAGGAGTATCAAGGCAGCTAGATCTGCTTCTGAGGGAAACTTGAAGAAGAGAGATGCCCATCAAGCCCCAGCTGTTGCTGCTGAGAGTCTCTCTCTGCCCCAGCATGGGGGTGTCAACTTAATAATGGATTATTTATTTACTGTAGCACCCAGTCTATGCTTCATTTCACTCCTTGGAGTTTCATCCCCTTTACTACCACAGGGCAAAGAACTTGGTTTCAACCTTCAGCCTGTCAGGAGTACTGCAAGGGAGCATCACCTGCTTTTTAGGACATTTGTGGGAGAAACCTTCCTTAGGAGAGATAGGGAGAAGATTTTTCAATTCCTCTTTGTTTTGGTTTAATCTGGAATGTGTTGTTGCACAGCTTCTGCAATGGTCTTTTCCCCTTGGACAAAGCAGGGGCCTGCTGCTCAGCATACAGCAGAGCCCTGTCTTAACATATTTGTTTCGTCTTTTCCTGTTTCGTAACTGATATTGGTCGTGCAGTAGTTTACACAGAAACTCACAGATGTCACAAGCACACTCACACACACACACATCTGTTTGGGCATGCACTTAGCTCCAAACCACCAGTGTTTCCTCAGCAAACATATGGGATTGGAACTTCTAGCTCTTCCTCTGATGTCTCCACAGGGACTCCACAAGAATGCCCCGAGTGCACTGCTGCTTCTCTCTCGCTTCTCACAAGGGCTTTCACTTGCCAGCTGGTGCCAGGAACTGCTTTAACTGGTCCTGAAAAATTAATCCTCTCTGGGACTGTATTAGCAATATGATGTTCCTGTTACCATAGGGTGTCAGCTTGTACAGCCTCTTGGATGTTGTGAGTCAAGAATCCTGCCACCAATAAAATCAGACACCATGCACATACATATTCTCCTGGCTGCTCAGAGTATGAGGGATATGATGTCCACTCGCCAATTAGCAAGCCCATTCAGGGGTATAAAGCTGCCAAATAATGAAGGAATTCAGTGCATCCCCTAGTAGCTGCTATAGTAAATGTCATCTCCTTTGAGGGAGCTCCATTCTCTGTGTCTGTGCTGCCACATCAGTGCCAGGATTCTCCTCTCAAACTCTGCCAGGGAAGCTGGCAAGACACCTCCCACCGCTGGTCCCAGCTCCAGTGATGCTGTGGACAGGCTGAGGCAGCCCAACAAGGCGGTGGGCCTGGCCCCCTCAGACCCCTGGCTGTCAGCACAGCCCAACAGACAAACAAACAGACAGAAATCTCAAATAAAGTAACAGCCATTGAACCAACCCACAGCAGTGAAAGGGTCCTGAAGGGTTACAGGAAACATATTTGTCACCTACAAAAAGCAAAAAATAAGAAGAAAAAAAAAAGAAGAAGAAAAAAAAAAAGACAAGAGCAACTGAAATTAAGCACAGCAGATTTGCCACATCCCCTTTCCCCTCTGGAATCACAGAATCATTTAGGTTGGAAAAGGCCTTTAAGATTTGAAATAACGCTCTAGCACTGGCCTGTTTTAAAAAGAATGTGGTTACCTCGGTTATGTGGTGGGTACCCTTTGTGAAAACCAAACAAACAAACACCACACACCCTCCAGTAATGAGGGAGCAGCTCTCAGACTGCATATTGGCTCCGAGCCACATCTCCCGCAGTAAGGGGAGTGTGGAAATGCACAGCCTTGGCAGCAGCTTCCAGCGCCTCAGGCTCTCACAGTTTATTTTATTTATTTATGGGATTTTCTATGGCACTCGTCACCCTCATATCTAAGCATCTTAGAGGTATTAGCAGACTTACTCTTACAACCCCTCTTTGAAGTAGAAAGTCTTATTATCCCCATTTTATATAGAGAGAACTAATAGCTCACTAACTTGGTCAGATTCAGAAGGAGAATTTGGCAGAATTAGGGATTGGACAACAAGCCCATGAGTTCCAGTCTTGAGCTTTAACCACAGAAAAAACCTTCCAAAGGTTTCAGTGAAATTGATGAAATACATAGAGCAGAACGACATGGATATATGTTTGTTTGTTTGTTTTCTACAGTCTAGCATGTGCTAAATACATACGTAGAAAATAAGGTACAACTGTGTATTCACACTTTCTCTTATCTCTGAGGTCTGAATATTAATACAGCACACCTTTTATATTAGTGCATTTAACAAAAGCAGCTGATATATTTTAGACTTGTATGTAGCCAAAGTCTAGCATGTTTTTGGCATTACACTAATACTAAATTAGCTGCTCTATGTTTATTTTTATTTTTTGCTTGTTTGTGGTTCATTTTTCTAATTTGAGGACAATCTGGCACTGCTCTGAAGTAAGATTTTTTTTTTCATTCCATTTTTTCCCCAAGTCCTCTCAGCTGGTAACTTCAATAATTAAACTGTCTGTCATGCAGCTATTTCAGTGTTCAAATGGGCCACTGCTATAAAGATTTGTGCCTTCTGCTCTCCATCACAGATGCATTGACACTGTACAGAAAAGCAGCAGACACTACTGTGTGTCAAGAAACCAGGCGGATCCCATGTCTCTGCAAATGAACTATGTATTTCCAGGGTTCAAAGGACAATGAGAAAGACAGGATGAATCATGTGACTTTTGGGTTGCACCCTGATAAATGGCAGGTCAAGGAGGGTTGTGTTTAATAGTATATTCCTCAATGAAATGTCACTTTTTCCTCAGTGTGTCCTCTGTGTGAGCTAATTAAAATCATGTTTTACTGCAATGTCAGCACATGAAGTTGCTGACTTTCTTGTTGTCTTCTACATAGTACAAAATGAATGTTGTCATTTGATAAATTCAGGATCTTAAAGGTTCTGTCTGATGGGGTCTAATGTATGCTGCTCTATATATGTTTAATGCTTCCAAACTGCCCTTCTTCCTTTGTTCAAATTGCAGCGTTCATGTCCTGATGTCTTCTGCCATCCTCAAGCCTCATCCTCCTCCAAATTAGCGGAATTGGTAAAGAGTTTAAGAAAATATTGCTATTGCTTTTCTTCCAGGATGTTTTAACATAGTCTTTAAGTAATGAGTCTGAAAGTCACACTTAGATTCATCCAATGAGAACTGGCTGTACGAGTGTTAATTTTCTTATAGCTTATTTTCATACTGATGTCAGGGTATGTTTGCTATGTTAATTTCAGAATAAACTCTTCCACCTTACACATCTGACAATAGGCAGCAGTTAAAGAGTATGAGCAATTTGTTTCTTTAACTGGTAGCCATGGTAGGATTTGCACCAGAATTCTTATTTGTGAAGCTACGGGAAATTGCTGTTAATGGTGCTTCTTATCTCAGTAATAGGAACACGAATCAAACAATAAAACTACCCACTACTGCATCTATCTCTGTTTTCACTATTTCTGTCATTGTATCCTGTAAAATTCCTTGCCTTTGAAAGGAAAAAAAAAAAGCCAATTCCTCTGTACGTTTACAGTAAATTCCAAAGAGTAAAGTTTCAAAGTTTGGCCTGAAAACATATCACCTTGTGCTGCGATCCATACAGACCTTATGAATTAGTTTGGGACTGGGTCACTTCTTCAAGTAAGAAATCTCCATGGATCAACTTATTGATAGGTGCTACAGAAATGAGTGGTGGCAATTCAAGCAACTGCTCAGGCAGAGGTGCACCTTCACCCTCCTCCCCACCCCCTTCCTCATCCAGCTCCCTTCTCTAGTGCTGAGGGGCGGTGTGCTGCTGACTTCTGGCTGAGATACAAAGCACAGATCTCAAAGAAATTCTTTCACCTCCTAAGGACCTGATCCGAAGCCCATTAAAGCTGATGAGAGCTTTCCCATTGACTTCAGAAGGCCTCAGATCCAGTCCCCCAGGGAAAAGATGTTAACACTCGCATGCACATCCTTAAACCAGCCAGGAGAGAACTTCTTGAAATCAATATCTCTCTATCAATATTGGTACCTAAAAACCTAAAACACAACAAAGACACTTTATTTGTGAGTCCTGCTGGCTGCAGGGAAAAGAAAAAAAAAAAAAAAATAGAAAACAAGCCCTTAGGAGATGCTATTATCTAAAATAAGCAGCTGAGTGTGAGCAGTGACCACAGCACCTAGAAAGCTATATCCTAACTTTACTGTGTTTGTACTCGCGCTGCTTTGCTTTACTGTATTCCCAGCTCTGCACTGAAAACACTAAATGACTCACATTACACACACTGCAACAAAGGCAGTTATACCCCAATCTTCATTAAGGTCTTAATGTAGCAAGGTACTTAAGCACATGCCTAACTTTAAGTACAAGGGAAGTCTAATTAACTTCAATGGGACTGCTGGCTTGCTTTAAGCTAGGCATGTGCTTAAGTACCTTGCTGAAACTCAGCCGAAGACTCCAGGTGCTACCATTTATACAAGTGTCATTAAACACAGAGTTAGTGTACTTACGTACACAAACTTCCTAACCCCTAAAACCAAATCATTAAATTATAGCACTTACTAGAAAACAGCAAAGGTGAGCATGTTGATGAAGCATCACATATAGTAACGAAGACAGTAGGCATTAAAGCAATCAGAAATCTAATATCCCGTGCACATTTTCAGTACTTCACTTGCCATTTGTTTGTGTATAATGGTATCTTCACATTTCAGATTCCAATAGTTAGAGACTGTAGGCTTCTGAAAGGCCTAAGAAAAAAGATCTTGATCCAAAAATAATACCACCTGTGAATTTGGCATGAAAGAACAAAGAACTGAAACTGGAAATAGTTGGTGCTGTAGGGGGGAAGCAAAGATTGTTTGGGTTTCCTAACAGTCCATTTTTGTACTCTCAAACATTGATGCTATTTTTCAATCCTCTGTATTTCCTGTATTTTAAATGTCTGTTTAATCACCATCAGATAGAAGTTAAGCCACTTACTTGCTGTGTGACCGCAGGCAAGTTACTTGACCTGCTTTTTACTCCTCTTATCTGGCTGCATAATCCAGTATAAACGGGAGCTCACTGAAAGCCAGAAGCTGTGTGTGTGCTGAGCAGAAGCGCTTGGCTAGTCCATAGGTTAGTTCATCAACTGCTTTGTCAGGGTCAGAAAACAATTTACTGGGACAGTACAGCCTGTCCCAGGTCAGGCAGGTTTTAATGCTGCCTACTCCCAGTGAAATTTTTTTGAGCTGTGTTTCTTCATTAAGAATTCCAGCACAAAAACATAAAATACAGATTTGGAGCTGCACAGGGGATCCTACCTAGAAACCTAGGATCTCAAAAACATTAGGTCTCCTTCCTGCTTTCTCAGTGCAGCTCCCAGCTTGGCCAAGGGACTGACATCTTTTCCCTGTACATGGTTAAGAAACTGAAATTATGCACAGGTTGTGAATTATGCTTGGATATTTCTATCTGGTAAATATAATTGTGAAATAAGTTTGCTTCATGCTCAGGACAACATGGAATTGGTCCATCAGACTGAACACCAAGGATTTAACCCACAGGGAATAGTACACCTGAAGGAGACCAGGGAATTTCAGTCTTTAGGATTACAGGAGAGAGAGAAAAGACAAAGATAATTGATGTGACTCTCATTTTATACATGACAGTTAAATAGTATGGTGATGAGTATAGAACTGTTTTTTTCTCCTTTCAATTGATTAACTGATTATTTTGCTGAGGTCAGTAGCAAATGTCTCTGACCTCATCGTTTGCTGAAGCAACTGTATTGTCACCAGCATTGGAGTGGAACATTGTTAACTGAATGGATTAAGAAAAGTGCTCATAAAAATAATGCTGAAACCTACTCAGTCTTTGGTAAACAAGACAGTTACTGCAGAAAAAGAAATACTGAAAATAACATCATACTGGACAATTGCTTCAAATAATTTGTTAAGCATCATTCTATCTACCTGTTATTCTACCTGCTGCTCAGTGTTGACTAGTTGGATGCTCTGAAAAATAATCAGACACTTGAAATTAATATTTTTTTAGACATAATGACATGGAAAGCATTTCTAGACAGTATTTTGCCATGAAGAAAGCTACGTATTTGCAAATTTATGCAATTACTCAAAAGATATTTGAGCATACTTTGAAAACTGTTAAAAGAGGAGAAAAACTTGCTGTCTTAGTTTTTTTTTTTTTTTAAGGGAAAAGTGCTTTGCTTGATTTTACAAGCAACACGCTGTTCTGTTGTCAGCCTTTCTGCATCTGTTATATCATGGGTCTTGACAACATCATAGGCCAATGTCCCTTCTGATTGAAGTAAAGTATTAAATTTTAGTATCCAGAACAAGGTGATATTTCAAAGGGCAGGCTATTATTGAGCTTGCTGGTGATAAGTTACAAATTCTGAAATTCTGCATTTTATAAAGAAGCACAACCGCTGACTTCAAATATAAGTTTATAAGAAACTGCCAAGCACAAATGAACAAAGTTGCCTGTGCTCTGGACCTGATTAAAACCAGTGGGTTCCAGGGCAGGGTGCAGATTGCTTTTCTTGAGCTTCGCTGTAGCTTCTCCACTGCTGGTAGTAGTGTTAGAGAATATTATATTAAAATCAGGCCCAAATCTCACTTAAGAGCTACAAAAGAAAAGTCTTGTAGCTGAAGCCAGTTTTGCACCAGTAGTAGATGCACAGCAGTAGAGTTGTAATAATTGTATAATGCCATTGTAAAACAGGATAAAAAGTGATACACAAGTTTGATGATTTCCTGAGAAACACTCTACATGAATAGTGGATTGCATGACTGCGAACATCTCCTGGTGTCGCTAGCATCGAATCGTCCAGTTTTCAGGATGTAGATGGTGAATGCAAAAGTATTTATTCTAGGGACCATCCGGTTGCACCTGTGGATCTTTCCTGTGGGGAAAGAGCAGACTAAAAAGTGTCATACCTATCACTTGGAATGGATGAGGTCTTGTTTGAATGGTGAAGTCTGAATTTTTGCCCCAACAAGTTCAAAAAGATGGAACTCACTGGTGCTGAGAGAAGAAATAATGTGAATTGCAAAAGGTGGATACGAAAGCTCAGTGTTTGGGTAAACAGCCAACACATAATACTGTCGTGTTCACTTCAGTGATGGAATAAACCAAGATTCTCTTTTCCAAAATAAGGATTTGTGAAAAGAAAGAAAGCACCTGAAGTCAGATTTCACACTTATTCCCCACAAAGACAAGCTGGTGGTAGAACCCTGGACTGACAACTGTCACCAGAAAATCAGAGACAAACACCATTCCCTTTCCCGAGCAAGACTGATGACATCAGGGTAATTCTGTCCCACATCACTCACTATTAGAAGGACAGTAGTGTTCTCATGATCCATTTCATTCATTCCATCTTTGATCCACTAGCTCCCATAAAAAGTTCCAGGTTCTGTGAGGAAGATGGGAAGGTGGGGTACAGAAGACAAGGGAAGGTATTATAGAAAGAAAAAAACAAATAGACATTGAAAAGGAGGTAAATAATTTAACAGTGAATTTCTGCAGAATTGAGCCAAAGTAGGAAGACCACTAAGTAAAGCCAACCCTTTTGTCTGATCTCACTGCAACTAATGAAACATTAACTCTAATACATAACCATTGGTGATCATATTTCATTTGATAATCCATTAGGGCTTCACATAGTTCTCTGCTTTTTCTTATAAAACATAATACTTCAGGGGGAGGGAGGCAGGCAGGCAGAAGGGGAAGAGGATTTTTACTCACACTGTGTGCTGGCGCAATAATGTTCTTCCTGCTGAACTAATGGTTGTTCGTAGAGTTTAGGTCAAAGAGTTTAATGGAGCTTAGCTCTGGATGTCTCAGTAACTTCTCAGATTCTAAAACTAAACTACTTTAGTCTTAAAATACAAATGATGATGGTCCTAATAAGGAGACACATTCCCAACCAGACTCAAGAGTGAAATATCTGATGAGAATGCTAAAACAGACAATATCTTTCTTCCAACTAATGCTGTGAGAGATGTCTGCTCCTCACTACAGATGAATTCACCATGTCCCGCAGTTCTCCAAGGCAGATGAGAAGGAGAGGATATTTGTAATCAGAATGTTTCTTACATTTTATTTATCCTCTGAGATGTAAAGATATATATATATTTAAAGAAATACTGAACATACATATGTCTATGTCTTCTGCTTTTTTTTTTGTTATGTGGCAATAAATTCGTGGGGAGAATGCAGAGGTGCACAGAGACCTAAAGCAATTTTGAATTGCTCTTGCGTGGGAGTGAGAGGTTTTTGACTTTTCCTTTACTGATATATTCAGCTTCAGGAACCTTTTGAGCCATCTTTCACACACAGTCACCTAAGACCCTGCCAGCCCTTTTCCTTCTCTTGAAACTTCCCAAGAAGCAACAACAGGACCAGGAGATTGTAACACCCTTGTGAGTTGCTGTGGGTAGACAAAGACACTGACTCCGTTCTCCTTTACAAGGGTGTAAATCTGGAATGCTGTCACTCATCTGCAACTTGAATGAAGCTGCCTCATTGGCCTCATACATCCAAGGAGAGAATGGGGGAAAAAAGGATGAACAGAAGGAAACAGGAGAGGCAACAGGGGGAAGCCCATCCCTCCAGTTTGTGCCTGGGCTCCTCTCTGCAGCTGGGAACCGCTGATGTAGAATCACTATTTTCTAATGGGGAATTATCCACCAACTTGCATCTACAGGGTTCATTTACTGTACATAAAACCAAGAGTCAAGCTTATGCTTTGAGACTAAGCCACAGAAACTTTTTTTTTCTTTTTCTGCCTTTTCTTACTGTGTGCTAACAAGGGTGGAGAAATATGTAACCTTTAGAGTGGAAAAATATCTCTCTCACTCCTTTGAAAATGCTATTGTTTTGAAAGACCTCAAAAGTGTGCTTGCTATCTTACAGACATATTAGGCTGCCTGTAACTCACATCTAAAAAAATATTTGTGGCTTTCAATTTCGATTTACTGTATTTTGGTTTGTTTTCATCAACCAATCTAGGTAGGACAGAAGAGGGCTCCGTACTGGCAGGATGTAAGGACACCTTGAGCTTCTTGATTTAAATTTTGTTTTCACCCTTTACTGTCTGAAGCCTGATTTTGAGTTTGTGTGATAGGATAGATGAGTAATTTTCAAGACACAATAGGGGTAGTTTCTTCTCCTTCTCCTTCTCTTTTTTTTTTTTTTTTTTTTGGTTTTCTGTGATTCTTGATTCTGTTAGCCTTTTGTCACACTGTCCAACTAATACAAACACATATAATTCTTATGAAATCCTTAGATCTGCTTATAGATTGTTTAAGGTGTTGGGGATTTTTGGTACTTGTTTTTGTGGGGCTTTTCTGCTTTTTTGTTTTGTTGGTTTGTTGGTTTTGGTCTCCACCCCTGCTTGGGAGGGAAAAAAAGTTTTAAAACCCTTAACTATACGAATTTTGTACTGAGGCATCATAGTTGAGTTTTCTGAAGAAAGCAACATGTTGTTGTACTGGAAATTACCATAGCTCTTGTATACAGGTGATAAAAACACCTACCTCAGTGGTTATCAGCTTGTTCATATGTGTAATTACTTCTTACAGTGAACTAACCCTCTATGGCCTGACAAAATTGGGAAGGATGTTGAATTTTATTTATATTTTTATAGATATGTTTGAGGATGATGTTTACGTATATGTGTATGTGCATCTCCAGCATACAGATGCAGAAGTGAGATTTTATCTTCTGAAAGCTAGAAAGAAATAAAGATGAAAATGGTTACCAGTAGAAAAAAAAGAGAATAAATAGGAGGGAGCAAGAACAACAAAAAAGAAGAAATCTGATTTAGAGATTAGATGCTGGGAGAAGTACTGAGCTATGTATGACACCTCTGCCACATAAAAGAAAAGACTGGGAAAGTCCAGGTTAACTCACCCTGGTTGCAGAAAGCCATTAAAAAGTGAAAAGAATCAATTTAATTTACCACATTAAACTGATGAAAAAAGCCAGTGCCAGAACTAATACAGATGTTTTGCAGTATAATGGGAAAATGAAGACATTTTCAAGCAGCAAGGCTTGCAAGTCATAGTCTTGAAATGCTTAGATCAGGTGGCACTGTCTGTTAGGAAAGCAAGCTCTGTAATGGTATTGATTGCTTCCAAGGCCATATTAGAGATGAAGACAAGTCCCAGGAGACAGGTTGTTGTCACCTTGACCTTGGGTCAGACCTAGACCGCTGACCCCTGACACCCAGGACTTCTGCACCGCATCGTGATATCTTTCATGCCTACAGACAAAGTCAGCAGGGGACATGTGTCGATGTGGCTCTTGCCAAATCAGAATTGACTGGACTGTAGGAAGCTGGAGAGCAGCGGGAAATGCGGGTTAAAGTATGTCAATAATGTTTCACAAGAACAATTTCTCCCAAGAATTGTAGCTGTTGGAATGTTTTGACATTTATTCGGTAGAGAAATGTAGCATGTTTTGTGAAGCACTTCAAGAGAGCTGCTGCTAACTGCCGCGGTGTATTGATCTTCCTGTTAAATTGCATGGGCACACTTGGGAGATCATTGAGATTCAGGCAACAGGACAGAAAGGATTGGCTGTACCCGATGGTCACTAATGGTAATTGGTTTCGATCCTTGCACTTGAAGAAGCTGTGATTTGCTCGGTTCACAGATGAATTGTAGACACTAAATATTTTGAAAAGAAAATATACTGTGATTTCTTTTTCTCATGTCATTTAAAAATTATCGCATCTACTTTTGAATGTTTCGTATAAAGTATATGAATCCACATGATTGGATATTAAAACATGCTAAGCAAAATTTAAAGGAATTCTCCCTCTTATCTGTAAAGCTTGCATTAGTGCAAAACAAACGAACTTTGTGATCCTAATATAAATGAATTAATTAAATAATTATAATAATATTTAGCAGGATCTTAAAAATCCATCAACCTTCTTAAGCTTCCTTATCACAATACATCTTTTTTTACACTGTACACATTCTTCTTTCTGTCCCATTTGGTGGTGTATCATCACAGTCTTAACATAATGAATGTTAAAAAGAAATGTATTGAAGGCAACTACAAAAGTAGAATAATGTAGGCAGGTATGGATAGTAAAATAATATTGGAGTAAATGATACTATAATGAAGAATCTGATATGAAAATTGGATACTAATGTTAATATCAGAGTAAATTATTGCTACAATACAGGATATGATCTAATAATTGGAGTATTCTTCTGAAAATGAATGAGGTGATAACACTGCCGAAATTCATGCCACACACAATTTTCAAAGCAGATTTTATATGGCTTTTGTAGCTTTCTTTTTTATACAAGATACTTTGCTAAGTATATGTACATAATTACATGAAAGCAAATATATTCAGTAAATGATGGCTGCTTTAATACAAAGAAATTCATATAGACTAAGATTCTGGGAAGGAACCAATTTTGTACTTCTTTTAATCTCTTTCAAGTACACGTGTCCTTTATCTTCCATACTACATTCCTACATTTTTTTAAAGGACAGAAGTGTTTTTGGTTTTTGTTCTGCATTTTTCCCTTCACTGGAGAGGTCAGTAGTTTCTACAAACAGCTCGGTTTCATGCATAAACTTGCATAAAATATCCATAAAATCTATATAGCACTTTGACAAATAGAAAATAAGACAATATAAAGTAACAACGTACATGGTTTATTTGTTAACTGAGATCAAAACTTTGCCTATCTGGAGTCTTTTGGTTAAAATCCTGCCAAGTAGATTGTAATTTCAATTACAGCTAAATCGTGCATTGTAGAATTTGTATCATCCAGAATTAAAATAAAGAAAATAGGAAAAAAAGAATGTCTGAATGCTACTGAAAGTTCAGTATAACAGCAATATGGTATTTGCAATTGTTATACAAGTCTCAAATTTCTGAAATATTTACAAACCTCAGATAATAGCAACCTCAGGAGAAAATCAAGAAAACAGACGTTATACAGGAGATAGCCTGAGGCAACCAGTGATGAGGTCAGATCTATACAGTATGTGTGCTTTACATGAAAAACGCTCTACTAAAATGTCTTCGCGTACTGTGTAGAGCTTTGGGATATAGCAGGTATTCACTAGGGGAAGGTAAGGATTATTTACTAGGATCAGTAACATGGAATTCAATATTAAAACCGACAAAGGTTATCATCTATTACACATTAAATTCACCACAGTTGTTTGACAACTCTCATAGCAACAGATTCCACCCTTAACAATTCAAAGCAATCTTTCAGATTAAAGTTCATGTGATCACTTTAAAGAACTATTCAGTGTTAATCAAGCAATATTGCTTCAGGCATCATGTTTGTCTTTCACTCCAGGCTATTTGGTTGATTGCGGAAAATGCTGAGTTTCTCTGTGTGCGTGTGCAGATCTGTGTGTCAGTTAGGTGGAACTGACAGGTGAGGTAGTTGGGGAGGGAGGGATATGGGGGCTGATTGAATGCATTCTGCAACAGGGATAAAGTCCCAGTGGCTGACTACTCTGTTGGGATACGATAAAGAGTATATTCCGTATTAATAATTGTATTTTCTGCTTAATGTAATTTTGCAGGATACAAACTAATGATGATATGGTTAAAATATATAAAAAAAACCACTTTTAAATGCCTCCTTATATATATAATATATACACAGACAAATACGTATACAGATATATATGCACATACATACATGCATCTAATGTTTGATCATTGCCAAAATCATCTTGAACTGGTAGTACTTCACACATTTACCAATCAGAGCAGTTACTCGAAGGTACTTCTCAGTGGGATTAAGAAAAACTCACTCCAACATTTTACAGGATAGGAAACATCATTTTTCTCCCCAGCTCTGCAGCATCTGCTCCAGTCATGTCTTATTCCTGATCTAACTCTTGTTCTAAGGTATCATAGATGCAGTATCCATAACACTAATAGAGAGGAAAGACTAAGGGTGCTGGGATTGTTGTGTGTTCCAACATTGCTGTTGGAGACCATAGGATATTTGCTAAAGCAACCTAATATCTGTGTCTATGTCCAGCTTCTTCAAAAAACAGTCCTTTTGAAGAAAGCTTTCATTCTGAAATGCTGTCCTAACATCTAAACAGTTGCCGAGTCCAAGCTCAAGATGAGGCACTGCTTGCTATTAGCCAGTGCAATGATCCCATCAGGCTGAGCTGTAGTTTCTTACAGCTAACAGTAGCAACTGCTGCAGTCAACAATGGAGGTCACACAATTGCTAAGATGAATCCTGTATTAATGTCAATGAAGAGTGCTGCTTGCAGGTCAGCAGCACAACACTTCGATATGAATGCAAGATAGGAAAGTCTTACTGCAGTATTCCTTGTCACCACTGGAAGTGGATACCCCATCATGATTTCTTCAAGAAATAAGGTTGAAACAAATTCTGCAGCATCTAAAGTTATTTGTATTTCTTGACCTAAAGAAGTTCTGCCTTCAAAATAATCTAACAGTGGTTTTTTTTTGCCCAGAAAATGTCTTGTTTGTTTGTTTGTTTGTTTGTTTTTTTAATGAAGCTCTGTGTAAGAAATTGGCATTTTCAAGCAACCTTCTGATTCAAAAGGCTTTTAAGTGAAGACTTTCTAAGTGGTCAAATATTCCATTTAGGTATTTTTAATGAAAATTTCCAAGTTTGGCTTTAGTTCAAAATTACTGTGCTGAATAAGAACTGTTTGTAAACAGTCAAAAACCTAGACAAATACTTTTAAATTACTGGAATCATACATAGTACTTCACCCAACCACATTTTCCCCCAATTCATCACTTTGTGTAAATTCATCAATCCTGGGATAAACCAGTTCCAGCTGTTGGAAATTTGTGTTGTTGGGGAAATATTGTCCCTCTATATTGTCCTTACCATGACTGTCTCCAGAATCTGGATGAATATTTCATGGGAAAAGCCGTAAAATTTTACATTTTGGGAAATTATCCACAAAACAATCTTTCTGATCTGCCCTTCTCACCATTTCTAGTTACAGTTCTCTGGGATCTGAAAAAGGGTGATGTTATTTCAGAATTAAGTCAAACATTTAAATGAACAGTAAACAAAACTTTCTAAATCTTTGCAATCTGCTTGAAGTATCTGTATCTGTCTCATAATCTTCCATAGTGTTTCCTTCTAGTTAAAGATTTTCTTACAGCTAGAATTCTTTAAGCATGAGAAAATAAAAATAATCCATAGGGATTAAAGCATAATGTTGTGTACCTGTTTTACTATTTCCTCCTTTAGAGTATCCAACATAAACAGGGAAGCTGCTGACCTTGCCCTCCAAGTGTGTTTTCTAATGGTCACGATCATTCTGAAAGTATTAAGGTTAATCTCTCTCTCTCTCTTTTTTTTTTTTTTAGATGGTGTTTTATTTTAGTGATGCTTTGAAATTCTTTTTCAGCCAAAAGGAAATCCAGTTAACTGTGGAAGAAAATTCAAATCCAGATGATAATATCCTTGACGAGTCTATGCTTCTTCAGAGTAAATGAGATTTTACTGTGTTTTCTTTCACTTTCTCTTTTCATATTTCATAAGAAAGAAAAATAGTTTCTAATGAATCACTGATCCTTCTTTTTACCCTTTCTTATATTATTACCCTTGCTAAGGAACATTCCCATAAATATATATTGTCTTTTTCATATCTTCCTGTCTTCCTGAGAGAAAAAAAAAAAAAAGGCTTTTTACAAAGATGTCAATGGTCAGCTTCTTTTCAGTTTGAATTATGACCCTATTTCACTATATGCAGCTTCATTCATGTCATTAGGATTTTTTCTTTAAACTCCTTTCAAGTGTACGTATTTATTTATATGTCTGTATACGTAAAGCTAAAAGTAAAAAGGTGACTTATATCAAAGAGCTCTGGATGGAGGGGCAGCAGTGCATTAGATATTACAGAAGGAAAGCAACAAAGTTGAAACTCATGGCTCTAGTTAACAAAAAAGTGCAGTCATACACATGTAAGTGCATAAAGCAAATAACAGGAATACCTTCCATCCTCTTTGGAGAAATATAGGATACTTAATAACTCGTGACTGGATATTATACTAACACCTTCAGGAGCTCCAGGTGAAAGCATTCCAAAAGTGAGCAGCATTCATTCTGCTAGAGGAGTGAGGCTTTTCTGGTCAACATTTTTGGATTCAGATGAAGAAAATGTTGCCAGTCAAGAAGTAATGAGATGTATCTGTAATTAGACATCTCAGAACCACAAACTGAAGCTGTTCAAAGCTCAGAGGAGCAAAATTAAAGCCAGTTCAGGTAGCTCTAGATACAAGGAATTTCTATATTTATAATGTTTTGTTTCCACAGAGAGCGTAAAGAAAATCTCATTAAGAGTGTAGTTATTAGAGGTGTCACCCTTACGAGCTGTGTCTTCACGGGTGATTTTGTTTATAATACCACAGAATGATTGGAATCAGGAAATAAATGAAAGTAAGAAGGATCTTCTAATACTTCCAACTTAGTACAGGGAGTACTCACTACTCTCCTAACTACCTAGCATGCATAACACATTGGCCTTTCACGGGTTGTCACAAAGGAGATGTTCTTTTGTGACCACTATTGGGCTTGTTGTAACAATAGAGATGCCACTGTCATCATGCTGTCACACAAGAGTCCTAAAGATGTGCATTAAAACCCTTAAGGTGGCCATACATGACGTGTGAGCTCCTGCTGCATATCATCCTCTAGCAGAAAAAAATAAAATGATTGTAGTATAGAGTATGTGGTATCCTATGAAAATGGACAGCATTTTCTCCACGTTCTTAGAGTCAAAAGCTCTGTTTGTGATGATAGACTGCTCTGCATGCTCTGTATGTTTCCACTCATTAATCCCTGCAGGATCGGGACTGTTAGATTGCTCACAACCAAACATTCAACAAAAGTGTGACCTCCCAACAGAATGACTTACAAAGGTTATTCTAAATTGGCAAGTCCAAAATACTCCTTATCAAGGGAAAAGAGATTTACAAAACAAGAGAACAAAGAGAAACTGTCATACAACCCTTTTTTTGCCTGACTCCCATACTTAATATTGCTATGCAGACAGTTTTATGGATTTTTTTAACTGTAAGCTTCTTGCAGCAGCCCTGCTAAGGCTGGTATGTGAAGATCGCAGACAAACTCTGACAGTGTGTTCAAAATTAATACATTTGATATTGTTAATGCTATTCCTAGCTGCTTTTGGTGTTACTGATTCCATAGCTTGCAATTTTTTTAATTCATTATAGGCAATTCATCTTCAATTTTATCTGATTTTGAATATTTAGCTCCTATTTTTATCAGTTTACATGTCCTTTCAAAAAAAAACCAGTATATGGAGTTTTGACAAATTTCTTAGGAGGAACAGTCACCATTCAGGATACATTGCTGCTCCTTGTGAAGAAGGAGGAGGCTTAAAGCTGATGCAATTTACTTTCTTAGGGTCTTTGAAAAGGAATACTTCAACAATATTCTTCAATTAATAACGGGATTATGGATATGGAAAGCATACTTAGCTTAATTTTAAGGATGATAGTATTTGGAAGCCTTAGAATCATTTTCTTGCTAGACTGTAAAAATGTGGCCTCTATTCTATGAATATTCCCTAAAATGGTACCGTTAACACAGAAAAAACAAAGGTTAATAGTTATTAGCAAACTATTGGGCAAACACTACAGGGAATTGACATCACTGAATATATTTGTACTGTGCATGTGACCCAGCCTTTCTCCACCCATAATAAGAAATTCTTATTCTCTCCCAGAATAAGAAAAACTTCTCAAGCCACTTTTTATAGTATCTATTTATTCCTTGTTCAGTCCTAGAACTATGTAAGGGTTCCAATTTCACATGTGAATTTCAGAAGCAATCAGAATTTATCTGAATTTCTTAAGCAATAGTGATTTTAGTGGAAGCAGACCTCTGCTGGAAACATTTGAAAATCTGGTCATAATGCTTCTGGAAATGTACAGGTAAATAAATGTTCTCTCCTTGTAATAATATCCCCAAAGACTATTTCATTGAGCTATTCATCTAACTTGGATTAACTCATTACATTGGTGGAAAGATGCTACAGTGTTAATAATATTGGATTTTTATATATAAACATATAGAAGAAAAATGGAGGATAAAAGAGAACGCAGTTCAAAGGAAGACACATGTTGACTTTGATGTTTCCCACAGGTGTAGATCTGTTTACAACAATGGTCCTTTCTGAAGGGTTTTGTACTATTTAGACTGCTAGCATTAGAATCTTTTTTTCAGTTGAAACCATTCAGATTGGAATATTGAATCTTGATTTTACTTTAATATCTATTTATCAAGAACAGGATTCTCAGATGGATTGATACGATTAGTCATACTTTTATCCATGCTCATCTGGGTCGCGTTCAAAGATTTTAAGTAAAGAGATGTAACTTACCCATAGATTTTCACGCAAGGGCGACAGAACAGGAAGCCAAACTTCATATATACACTCATATTAAAAAAAATTATATATATTAATATACTGACATATATATGTTCACATGTCAGGGGATCAGAAGAGGGGAAACTCAGGAAAAGATTGGAAAGAAAGGAATAAGAAAGTGCACATTTAAACATCCACCTTCTCTCAGACACAAACACATCTGCATCCCTTATATTGAAGAATCTTTAGGCCTATAGTGTATATATTAGGCCTTTAGTGTATACATTACACCAAGTATATTACACTATGTCTCACAGCTTATGACTAACAGACTGACTGCGTTTTAAAGCTTTCCCTTATTGCTCACATGGTTGAAAACTACCTCTGGTCTGCAATCAACCTGTCACAGTTGGGACAATAAGGGAAAACCTATAGCTTATTAGTGTGCTGTAGTGTACATCCGCATGATGTCTAAAGAGCTCACACCTGTGAAGGTCCCTGCCTGAAGTGTCCATATGTAATGGCACACACCCAGTGTGGCCTGGACCATGCACCACCACTCACATCCTTCATCCTTCATGTATGGGAACTGTTTCTACAGCCTGGAGTAGCTCTTCAGGAAGAAAGCCAGGAGAGACGGGAGAGAAGGTATTTCAGGAGCCATGTACAAGGTGGCTAGCACAAGACAGTGAGCTGAAACATCTCTCTGTGAATGAAAGAAGGACATAACCAGGTCAAAAAAGAACATTTTTCTCATGTCCTTGAGGACAGTGGTATAACGCCTGGTATGGTTGCAGAGCTGAAGATCTCCTCTCAGTATAGAGCACCAACTCATCAGGGACTTCCATCACCCTGCTCCACGTTTTAAGCTTAGGAAGAATTGCACCTTGCCAGGGAGGTGAGCCCGTTGTGTTGGAAGATATCTAACACATAAGCCACTTTATTTGGCAGGGCTCCTATTTGCACCATTGGCTACTCAGAAACTGTGGAACAAAGCCTTTTGTCTGCAGAAAGTTTTACCTTTCTGGTTATTTACACCTATCAATTTTAATCATGTTGCTGAGGATCTGTCCTGTATGTTTATGCAAGAGTGAAGTGAGCACTTCCAGAGCTGAAGCTTTGCTCAGCTTTGTTCACACTTTCGCTTCATTTAGGTCTTTTGTCTTGTGCACATATGCATCAGTGAAGGCTTTATGCAACCCCTACTGCTCCAGGACTGGCTTTTAGCTGGCCTACAGTCACTCAGAACTAGTCCTCTATGTTCTTCTGATTAGTTAACTAATGAGGGAAGAACATGCTAATTCTCCCACCTTCTGAGCTTTCTGCTCTTCCTTACTCTCCTCCAGCCTCACAAGTATCAGCAGTCACAGCATGCTTACCCACAGCTTGCAAATCTTTCACACAGATGCAGTGTTGTGGGATTAGGGGATGTTTTTCTGCCACAAATGAAATGCACATGCTGGAAGGTGTTTGCTAAAGGTGATGCAAGGGTTTGGGGGACAGGTGATATGTGAAGTGATGCATAAAATGCAGTGCGGCCATAGGCAGCTGTTCAGGAACCTTGAATGCCTAATTGTTGTACTGGAAGAGCTTCAATAAAAACTCAAAAAATTGAATTTTGAATTTAAGTTTTAAAAATCAGTTTTATGTTCTTTTTAATTAGAAACTCGTTGGAAATTTATTTCTGATTTCATGCCTACCATTTTTGGCTTTAGCCCTGGAAGAACCAACTTCAATTTTGTTGATTCTGTTTGCACTCTCTGAGCTTGGCTCCTTACACCTTACAGTGCAGCAAAAAAGATGTTGGATAATATACAGCAGAATGTCAGACAATGCCTGTGTATATCCATAAGCACAGACAAAGCAGTTATAAGGGAAAAAGAATAATGGAAAAAAAAAATCCAGAACACTAAATTATGCATTTCTACTTACAACAATTAATATATATATATCTCAGTAACTGATTAACAGATCCATTAGAGCCCTCACGTACATATGTGTCATTGTAATCTGTGTATGAGGGGGAATTTGGCCTAAAGGAATTTACCCCTGTCTAAATAAATGAGCAGAAAAGCACATTTCTATCACAGTGTTGCACATGGAACCAAACACAAGTGTATCTCTGTTACCTTGCTTTTCGTTTTATACATATTTTCTCTGATTGTTTCTTCTTTCATACACTTCTTGAAGTAGAAGCTCTGGTTTTGCATTTTGTTTTATCCAGCTCTTAGAGGAGATTTCAGAAGTAGATGAAAATGTAGCGTATTAAAAAACAAAGTCTAGTTATAGGAAAGATAAACCATAACTACTGCTTGCCAAGATCATTGTGGAGAATTAAGTGTGCAAGTGTCTTTCGCTACTTGCATACATATCACCACCAATATTTCTTAACATGGTAAAATCTAGACACTGGTACTAGACTGCCAAACAGTGTAGTAAAAAAAAAAGGCAGAGGGGGCAGCCTCAACAAACTTTAATAAATTCTTGAATGCAGCAATAGCAAAAATAAAGAGGAAGGAACGACATTTCTATTCCTTTGCTTTCAATGCAGAGGTAGCTGGCAGTAAGCCAAGGCAGAGCAATGGACTTTCTTCCACTTAGGCATATAGTCCAGCATTTCCTGTCAAGAATAGGGTAAAATCTAGTCAAAGATTATTGTTGTTGCTACCACAAAATCACTAAAATATTGTCAATGTATTAGTTATCTTATTTAATAAATATTGAACCTCATTCTAGTGCTGTTCTGTAATGTCATTTAGAAAGAAATTCAAAAAATCAATGTGAAATTTGGAACAGCAAGCCTAGTGAAAGTATGGGTCAGATTTAGTACATCTGGGAATGGGGTATAACAGAAAGTGAGTAATCAAACTACTGCATGAATTGCATCCCGTTAGTGGGAATAATGTTTGGGAAACTTTGTGGAAGAACTGAATTCATAACTTCTCATTTAATAAGACTTTAAGAGCCACTGGAAACAAAGTTTGGGCTTGCTGTGACTGAAATCTTCGGTTGATCGGGATGCAGACATGAACTGAAGTGTAAACACCTTCCATTAGACACCTGATCTCTCAGTTCTCATTTCTGTTTTGTATCCGTAGATGACCAGACTATGCCCTGAACCCTCCTAAAGCATGGGAGTTTGCAGACTGACACTGCCTTCACATTTCCTTATTTCTCTGTGTGGTCACAGAGACAACCTCTCAGTGACACCATCAGCCAGTGAGCAAGAGATTTTGATAGCAACCCCAGATTTGGATCCCTTTTCTACTCTGTAAGAGGGGAAGAAAAGGGAATGATGATATTTGCAATATGGTTGCAGCTCTCAAGCATGATGCTTTACAAAAAATGGATCTGCTTACTAGGAGAGAAGAAGGTGAAAAAAGGGACAGGCCTTTCAATTGTTGAAACTCAGACTAAAAGTAACTTATCTATCCTGAACCCATATATTATGTAGGACATTTGTTTTTCCTCTCCAACATACATGGAATACCTCATGGAATATCCACCATTTTAAGACAGCCCAAGGATCTACACCACCCAAGTTACTGAATCAGTTAATTATCTCTACAAGCCAGTGGAGCACGAGTAAGAAACAACAAAATTAGTTGACATCAAGTGATATGGTCTGCAGACTTTACAGAGGGTTTAGTTCTCAGCTATGTGTGTCATTAACTTTTTTGCAGTCATCTCCTCTATTGCCACCTTTATTAAACAATAATGGTCTCGTAAAACAAATATGGTATGCCACTTGCAGCAATTATAGTCTCCTAATAAGGAATTTATACTACCTTCTGCTATAAAACTGCAATAGAAAATCCTGGCTCCAAACTTTACTAAATATAATCATAATCACTTTTTGTTTATAACTTGTTGTGGTGTATTGCTCAAATACTTGGCTTTAGGTAGTGATAGTTAAGTGAGTGCAGGGTATATAGTTCAAGGCCTTAGAATACTGATGTGCTGAGTTACCCAGGAAGAAAATAGGAAGAGATAATAGTGTTATGTTTGTTCCCTAATATAGCACAGGCATATTTATTACATTAATTAACTTTGCAGACTTTAATAGAATTTTATTTGGAAAGTTACACTTTTTTCTACTTTCAGAGCTAAAACAGTATTTACGTGTTTGCAGATTAGAAAACAAGAACAGTTTGTCTGGATTTGATTCAAGTCTTTATAATCCTGTTATACACATTTTTCTCTCCTGTGTTCATAAAAAGCTGCAAGTTGATAAACATCACTTACTTGGCACAGATCAGCCATTTTCCAGGCCATATACCTGAGAAAAGTACAATCCACAAGCCAACTGCAGCAGGTATTTTATTTCATAAAATGGAATATGTGTCTCCAACCTCCTCTAATCAAAAATGAGCAACATCCCTTGCTATGTACATTGGGTTTATTACCATATGGTAGCTGATTGGGAAAGTGGTAAACTCCTGGAAGTTCAGCAGCACAGCCCCTAAATGTCTGGGACTCCGGTCAGCACCATGGGAAGAAACAGGGGAGCGGTGCTCTGATACCCCCAGCCATTCATCTGCTCTACAGCCTCAAACTTCAAATGTTTATGCTGGGAATATGGAAGGTGTGTAAAGAATATAGGATGCTGGGGGCTTAATTTCTTCATGGAGCAAGCTACCTTGCCATGTTTTTGGTTTCTTTTTGTTTGTTTGTTTTTGTTTTTGTTTTCTTCTTTTCCAGCTTGTTGACAAAAACTAGTAGATAAAACAGACAAAGGTATCTCAATTTCTGGCACCCTCAGCACAAGCAAGATGAAAGGATGTTCAAGAGGCAGCTGACTAAGCCAGTTATTTTTAACAGCAGACCTACCAGTGGACATTTCTGCGCCTGTCATGTTATCTAGGGCTTTAAACTAACTTGAAATATCAATTTCCATGTGTTGAAGAGAAACTGAGACTGTCCAGCAGACCAGCTTGCAGAAAACTTGGCATTTAAAAATGAAAATACATTACAAATACTATAGTCTTTCTTCTCACTCCTCCCACAAATTATTCATTCAGACATATAGTGAATTGGATAGAAACTACTTGTGTACAACCTTCTATAGGGAATGTGTTGTCCGATAAGCTTTATCATTTAATGGTATAATGTGTAATGTCAGATTTTAGATAATGTTCCACTGGCTAAAATTTCTATTGCTGAGAACTTATAAGTCTTACTGTGTCCTTTTCTGCTCTTCACTTGAAGAACTAGTGTGGCAAAGATTTATTGGATACCTAGACTCAATGTACACACTAGGAGGTGTTTTTCCATCCTCAGCTCAAAGCCTCCAAATTAGTCTGTAAGTATGAATCACTCTTCAATTACCATTTCTCAGATTTCTGGACAGTGTAAAGTATCAGTCTCAAAGTATCTGCATATCTAAACTCTAAACACAACACTTTTCTTAATTATTTGGATTACCTCACTGCTTAAATTGATACTGAAAGAGGGAACATAAAAGCTAGGGAACTGCTCATAACATAAATCAACATACTTTCTCTACAGAACAACTTCTGTTAAAGCTCTCATTCTGTACTTAAAGACTTGATCATTTTTACTGTTCCTTTCCGGACAAATTTCAGGCGAATAGACAGAGTGACATTTAAACTTGTAAGAATCATTAATCTACATTTTAACCAGTTGAAGTTTCACTTCTGCTTGTCTTCTCTTTTGGTTTCACTTCTCAAGGTCGTATTCATCGGTTTCCAAAGGCTCGGCTTTTTGTGCAGCAAGTTAGATGAAGAGCTAAATGATTATTTTGTAGTAAGAAGATGAAAGTTAGATGAACCTTGACATATCACTCAGGGTATAATTCAGCACTGAATTCATATCATCAGGATTTATCTACTTTAGAAACCAAACAGTTAACCTAATCATCTATTTTTATTGCTAATTTAGAAAAGCTTTTTTTCCTAAGTACACTCTCACTTTTCTGAATTCACGGCATGTGACCTGCATCTTTTGTCCACTGCACCATTACCAGCAGCTAATCCTTCTTATTTATTGATAATTGGACAAAACTGAACAACATGCCAGCTCCTGAAAACTGAACGCTGCTAAGGCCTCTATTCAGGTTTCCCCGCAAAACCACATTAGTTTCCAAGTTCACTTCCTTTGTGGAATATCAATGGGAAAAGAGTTTGCAGTTCTCTCATGACTTAGGAATTCCACTAATTCTAACCTGCACATTGCATAACCGTGTGAGATGTAGGAATACGATGTACTCAGGCTCAAAAATGAACACTTGTAAAACAGGAAAAAGAAAACTCATTTAATGTTTTGCTAATCAATTTGGAACTTGCAAACAAATGTTCATTGTTAGAGATGTGTTGGTCAGTGGGTAAGTGATAACTAAGCAATTAGTATTTGTGAAATGTGGCCTGGTCCTTAAAGTTTTAATCACATTTTTAATCATTTTGTCAAACACAAACTGCATTATTGATGCTTTGTCAAGTAATCACTACAACATATTCAAGATAATGTCGAACTTCCTACAAACGTGTTCCTGGCAATCATGTTTCTCTACAGGTTTATATAGGTCAGTTACTTGATGCACAGTACATAGGTACACACTGAGTAGAAAAACAAAAAAAACAAAAACAGAAAACAAAGACAACCAACCAACCAAACAAAACAAAAACAAAACAGAAAAAAACACAACAACAACAACAAAACACTTCAGGAAAAAAATATACTTATCAGCAGTCTGCAAGCCTCCTAAATGGGAGCTATCCATGAAAAAGAATGCCATTCAGAAGCAGAAGCACCAGAGAGTTGTGCTGAACATCCCCCTTCAGCAAAATTTTTTTCATGCTTTTCTTGATTTACCCCATCTCTATACAGTGTTTTGAATATCCAGCTATACTGATCTAAAGTCTAAAGATGAAGCCATAAGCCTCCCCTTGCAAAAAACAGGGAAAAGAATAAAATTCCTGTTTGGCATTTGACAAGACTGTCTGTGTGTGAAGTCCCGCACTGAGGTACCCAAGCAATTTGGGAGTGGGTTATCTTTGGAGTAGGAGACACTGCATATGGGCTTATTAGACCTGTCTGTCAGGGCTATGCTACTTTAATGTGGTTTTATAGCTCCTGCATCACACGCTTATATCCTCGCTATACAGACTTACCAGCTTGCTCAGAGTGCACTAGAGTACATCTAACACAGCCTTTCGTTGTGGGATGTAGACATATTCCAAGAATCTCTGCTTGCCATTATTCAGTTTGGGAAATGGATGTGAGTAATTTTTCTGTAGTGAGGCTGGCTTTTAGCTAGGGAATTTAGGAAGCAGCATCACACAGTGATCATTCAGAAGCAGATGAAAAGAATCTTTTCCATCACCATATTTTTTTTTCTCTGTCAGCCTCCCTGGCAAGAAATCATGTCTCATTTTTAACAAATGGATTTTTTTAAAGAAAAAGTGACTGTTCCCAAACATACGGTCTTCAATGAAGAGGCACAAAGAAACATTTACACATGGTGTGAAATGGAGCAATTTATGGGTTTTAATCTCAAAAATAATTTCAATCATATATTCAGAGCATATCACTATTTTCTGTCAACTTTAGTTTCAGAAATTGGGAAGCATAATGGCTTTTCACTTATGGGGGGATGAATGGTATTGTTAGAGCTTATTTACAGGCAAGCTGGAGTGTCTCCACAACAGAGCATGCATATCTGCAAAAGCCAAGAGTGGACCCTTGCCCTCTAGCTCTGAGAGAAGAGACATTGCCAACAAAGATTAAAAACCTCCAGTAATAATCTCACAGGTCCAAAAGACATAAAGATGGTCAAATTCTATAGCTGTTTTATGTTTTATGTTAACAGGCTTACTGATACTGCTGACGGGGTTTCACTAATTTACATTGGTAAAAACAGTGATTCACACTGCTCTCACTGAAGTCAGTGCAAGAAGAGAAAACTTTCTATCATATACATAAGAGGAAAACTAAGTTCAAAACTATCTCTACAATGATAACTTTTTGTACAGTGTGAATTTTTTGAAATATATTTAGCAAAATAATGTTTAACTAACTTTAAATGTATAGAAAAATCTAAAGCTTAGAAGCAAAAGCTATGCTGGATTAAAAGCATGCAAGGAGTAATTATACAATATGCCCAAGTCAAATAAAATGCATAATAATTATTTCTAATTTAAAAATTATGTGAGGTATTTTTATTGAATCTTGAAGAACTTGGCCCCTAGCCTGACATTAAATCTGAGAACACACTTGTAAGTAGATCTTACTACAGGAAAAATTATGTTTGAAGATATTCTAGAATCTGCATGTTCATCAGTAGCAATGTAATCCCACAACCAAAAAGTGAGTTAATTTTTTTGGCTCACCTCTTTCTATTTCATTAACCTCTCAAGCTGCCACTGCATCCCACAAGAGAGAAGAAAGATGTCACTATGTGGCTGCAGAGCATGTCCCCCAAACTGTCTTTAATCTGGTACCTAAAAGCACTGAAAATATTAAGTTTCTGTGAAGAGGCTAAGTGAAAGTTTAGCAATGATAAATTGAAAATAATAAAAAACCTATGAGACCTCATGGTTCTATTTTTGCTTCTGCTGGTAATATGTGTACGCAGCATGAGCATGGGGTGTTGTTTGACACAATAAAAATAGCACAAATATTGACTTAGTCATTTTTGTTTTCCACAGGGGGGTACTCTCTACCACAGCTAGAAAGGAATAAATAAGTAACCCATATTCAATGGTTAATATCCTTACCAGTGATGATCCAAGATCTTTGCTTTCAAGTGATGAGAAACATGTTCAAAAATTTTCTGTTGTTATTAACTTCAGCACGATTACTCACATTCAGGAAAAATACCATGTCATTCAGTTATGAATTTATTGCTGGTTTCAGTTTTGTTTTGCTTAAGCATGCTGCTTTCAGAGCACTCCCTGTGTAACTAGGAGATATTCAGAATGACAATATCTGATATAAACTTGAAAATGAGGTATGTTCAAGTGAAGCAACACTGTTCCGAAATTAGCCACTTTGTGATGGGTTATGATGTAGTGAACTGATTTGGGAAGTTACCAGCTGTCAAGATTTGTACTGAAACATCTCAAACACCTAGTTTTGTTGCCCAGTGTAGATAATGAGTTTTTCTATAGTCTATGGAGGAGCTTGAAAGGCTGATTCAGGAGCCTGTCAGTCTCTGGTTATTGTAGGTTTTGATATACCAAGAGTTTATAACTTCAGCACCTTGAGTAAGCTACCTTAATTTCACCAGAGTAAACATCCCCCTTGTACCTAGATAAGTTATCAGTTCTTCAGGAAAAAATGAATACTTGCAACCCTTGATTTTGAATGGCAATTAATTAATAAAGACTGTATGTATATATTTGTATGTCTGATCAGTAACATTTCTGTGTGCAAGTTCTGTCAGTCTATTTTTCAGGATTATGAGGGATCATTTTCAACACAGGAGAAAGAGCACAAGACAAGTAAGACCTAAAAGAATTGGCCACTCCCTAAACACAAATACTTGCTTTTGCTTTAACAATGATCACAATGATACTGGGTTTCTTGCTGCAGTGTCTCCCATCCATGATGTGAAGCCACTGACATATTTTCCTTTACATTTCAACAAGTTTTTTATTTTCTCAGCTGTAAAGTCCAGGTAATGGGAAAACACTATACTGCAACTGCCAAAAATGTTTTTCCTCCTGACAATGGAAAGACAAAGGGTTCACTAATCATGTAACATTTATCATCAATTCAATCAATTTTTGACATAGAATGAAAGTGAACTGTTTGATATTTAAAGGGACTGTATGCTCAGGGGATATTGAATTATCCAAAGATCACTGCTAAGGAAAAAACAGAAAATTGTATACCATTTATGGAGACTGAAAGTTTCCGAAATGTACGTCCTAGCTGCAACTTATTTTTAATCTCGTGTGTCTCCTATTTCCTGTCCCACAGCTATGAATCCAAGAAAAATGAGCAAAGAGCCCAAACTGGGGATACTGCAACTAACAGAAGAAAACCAAAAATGGCTTCAAATTCAGAGTTTAAAGAGTTAAAGAAGTAATACTGTTTAAACAGGGTTGCAGAACTCCTATTAAAAATGGCAGTACTATAAATGTTCTAGTATTGTCAGGAATGTTCTGTTGGATGACACTATACTGTGATTTGTACACACAGCGGACCAGAGCTGATGGGTGAATGAAATGATCCATAACCCTCACTGACACATTTAGAGCAGTTCAGCTGCACACAGAGAACAGTCCATCATTTGCACCCTTCTGTGAAAGCTGGCTTTACCAAGTGTTTCAATGAAATATGTGCAACTTCCCATTTAAATTAGTACCACATGAACCATGAAGAGCACCACAGGTATCTGTTGTAGTACCAGCCTAATGCAAAAGTGGCCTGTCTTGTAATGCTCTAACAGGAAAGACATACAACCATTCATCTGTAACATATTAAAACCAGAAGAAATAAATTACTCTATAGATGAAGAATTATTGCTTGTGGAGAGAATGTGCAAAGGTAGTTCTAAAAAGCAGCTTTTACTAAAAAATTATTGCAACAGCATTTGAATTCCTAATGCATATTAAACCTAGTTCGCATAATCATAAATCATCATTTTTAAATCAAGAAAATCTGCTTGAAACTTTTTAAAGGTTTATTTTACTAGTTCAGAACTATTTCAGCATTACCACTGAGGGAAGCACAGTAGGAGTGAATATTGAGGGAAGCACAGTAGGAATGGCTGTAAGGGTGAAATATAAAACTTAACCATTTGCCAAGAAAAAGCTCCTTGGTCCTGAATTTTTCAAATTTACCTGCAAGAACTGCATAAGTATCTAAAAATGTGTTGATAACATACAGGTGACTAAAAAGAATTGAGTTCCTATGGGTGGATTTGACCTCTTGTGCAATAGCTTTTCTTAAATTGTCTCACGTACTCTAGTGAGTTAGGCAGAAGAGTTTGAAAAAACAATGAATTTACCCAAATGCTACCAAGTGTTTATAATAAATTAATTTTAATGAGGTAACTAATCTCAAAATGCTCATTCTTAACAAAATACCTAATGACTGATAAATCCTGAGCTGAACACAAACTGGCACTCAGGGTGGTGAATACTTAACACATTCAGGGTAGTGTGCAGGAGCTGATGCACACATCTTTTGCTATTAGATCAGGAGACAGTACCAGCATCAATAAGAAAACAGTCCTACACCTGCCCACCCATCTAGACACATGTTCCTCAGTGATAGTTCCAAATATAAAACCAAGGACAAATGAGGTTAGTATCTTCTAGCCCAAATTTTCAAAGTGTGCCTTGAACTTCAACTACTGCATGGTAACATAGGCTCTGGGAAATCAGTCGGTTCTAGCTGCATCTTGTTAGAATAGTTCTGTTATTTCTGAAGATGAGACCCTTGTCTTCATTTTTAACAGTGCCTCCAAAGCTAGCATCAGGTCCAGCCTTTTAATAAAACAGGATATTTTGCACTGGTATCTGGCTTACATACAATAGCATTGTACATTTTCACTAAGCGATATTCTTGTATTCAAATATTCTTAATGTGACTTTTAAAACAGAATATGTATGAAGTGCAAACACAGAAAATTCTGGAGCAAGATACTTGATATGAAACCCACTGTGCAAAACCAGGTTTGTCCTAAACTGATGGACCCATATGCCATGCTTCTTTCTTGCAATTATCTGTAATTGAAAAATGCCACTCAGTCCTTTGACCTTTGGCACCAGGTGAAGACAAACAAATGAGCACATAGCCAAGCTGCACATCCATTCAGGGAACAAGTGATTCAGGGGCATGCAAGGAGTGCAGGCATGAGAGGACTAAAAGAAACAAATCATCCTACCTAACAAGTAGGCTGCTCATGATAAGTTAAATTCCATGGCTATTTAATGAATTTGTTTCCCCTATGAGTATCAGGCAGTGAAACTCAGATGATAGCAGAAGTAAGACTGTCTTCTGCAATTTTCCTCAAGCCATGTTCACTGCCCTTTTGTTCATGGCTCTGTGGTCTCTCAGACACAAATGTAAAGTGAAATGAAAAGCAATTTTGCAAAACTGCCACTTGTAGGTTGTGTGCAGTCAATTAAATAGAATACTATCATAAGATATTCGAACAGCACAAGTCTGGAACTGCTGCAATTTTGTGAATGATATCTAAATAATCTGGATGATTGAGAGTCATTTATATCACTAATCTTATTCTACAAAAAGCAGCTCCATGTGTCACGAAACATCTATGGTATTTCTGTCTTTGTTTAACACAGAAGAATTTTAAATGTTAACCTGTTTGCAATAGTTGTTTTCAGCCTCAATTCTTGTTTTATTACTATGTGAGTTCATATTTGTATTTGATTTAAATGATTTAAATTATTATAGTGGGTTAGCACAGCCAGCAGGTAAGCCCCCAACAAGTTGCTCTCTAACTTTCCCCCAGCAGGATGGAGGAGGGAATTGGAAGGCAAAGTGAAAATAAAACCCAACTTGTGGGTTGACAAAACAAACAAACAAACAAACCCCAAACAAACAAATCCAAAATAAAACAAAACCAAAAACCAACCAAACAAAAAGCCCCAAACAAGTGATGCAAAGACAATCACTCACCATATCTCACCAAGTGATGTCCAGCTAGTCTCCGAGCAATGGCTACTTAAGAATAAACTCCCCTCACCACCACCATTCTATGGCTGAGCATGATAATATAATGTAAGGAATACCTCTGGTCATTTTTGGTCAGCTGTTCTGGTTCCGTCCCCTCCCAACTTGCTGTGCATGCTGAGTCTTCACCCTGGGTGAAGGCAGAGTGAGAAACAGAGGCGGCCTTGGGTCTGTGCAAGTAATCTTCAGCAGTAGCTAAACACTGAAGTGATATCACCATTGTTTTATCACAAAAATAAAGCACGGTACCATAGAGACTACTGTGAGGAAAACTAATTTTGTCCCAACAAGACCTGTTATAATGATTTTCTGTTACAGTCATCACTTAAGAAAACTCCCATACAAGACGCCTTTTACACTGACTGAAAGTTTTCACATTAAAATTTTAGAAGCAAACCTCTGTATTTCAAATTGGAAAACACATTGCATGTTTCTTTATTTAATTATTTTTTTTTCTTTGTGAATAGGACAATAATAATGAGTGTCAAGAGATATATCCATTTTATCATTAAAACTCACCATCAGGATAATTGCAGAATCACAAGAGAGCTGAGGTTGGAAGGCACCTCTGGAGACTGTCTAGTCCAAGCCCTGCTCAAGCAGCTACATCAGGTCATTCAGTGTTATGTTCAGTTGGGTTTAGAGTTTCTCCAAGGATGAAAACTTCGTGACTTCACTGAGAATTTGTTCCAGCCTTTGACTTCCCTCATAATATTATTTTTTCCTTATGTTTAGGTGAAATTTCCTGAATTTCAGTTTGTGCCCATTGCCTCTTGTCCTGTCACTGAGCACCACTGAGAAGAGCCTGGCTCCATTGTCTTTAGTCCCCCATCAGTTATTTATACATATGTGTAAGGTCCTCCTGAGCCTTCCTTTCTCTGAGCTGAATGGTCTGAGGTCTCCCAGGGACAGATTCGTAAGTCCCTTAGTCACCTTCACAGCATTTTGCTGGACTAGGTCTAGTATGTCAATGTATTTCTTGTAGTGCAAAGCCCAGATCTAGACCCAGCACTCCAGATGTGTCTCACCAGGGCTGAGAAGAGAGAAAGGGTCACTTGTCTCCAGGAGAAAGGGTTTTTTTGTTTGGTTGGTTTTTTTTGTTTGCTTGTTTGTATTTTTCTGCAGAGTTTCTTTCCAGCCAGTCAGCCCCCAGCATGTCCTGGTGCCTGGGGCTGTTCCTCCCCTGATGCAAGACTGGTCATTTTCCCTTGTTGAGTCTCATGAGGTTCCTGTCAGCTTGTTCCTCAACCCCGTTGAGATCCCTCTGAATGACAGCACAGCCATCTGGTATATGAACCACTCCTCCCAGTGTTGCATCATCTGCAAACTTACTGAAGGTGCACTCTGGACCATCACCTTGGTCATTAATTAAGATATTAAAAAATAGTGGCCCCCAGGGGTTAATATACCTGGCTCAGGCACTCTACTGCCTGGCTTAACAGGTCATTCTATGGAAGTCAGCTGGTGCTAGCTCGTTCTGAGGAAAACACATACACACACACCCCCCGATCTCACAGGTAGTAAATATGAAATAATTTGCTCCTCATACAAGAATCTGAGTAATTGTTGACAGACAGATATTGTCCTAAACACTAGAGCATGAACTTATATTAATGTAGTTTATATTTTTTAAGATGCTAGAATCAGATCTTCCTGCTATCCTTATGAATACATAATTTATCTATAAATCAGTGGTTGTTAACCACAGGTTGCATAGAGGTACAGGTAGAGATAGTTCTAAATAAGAGTGCTTTTCTTAAGAATGGCTTTATTTTTGCATTTTCCTTCACATATTAGATTCTGTAACCAGGCTGTGACAATTAGATGCATGCTGTCTCCAAAGTACTTAGGATCAGACTGAATTGTCACCTTCATATCTATCCTTACATATGATGTGAACAGTAACATCCTCCTCTCTTGGGATTTGGAGTGATGGTCTTGACAGCACCTGGCATAATCTCCCTGATCCATTGTGCATCATCAGGGAGGTGAGACAAGGAAGTCTGTAGCTGGAGGTAACTGAGAGGCAGGGGGGAAAGGCATTTCCTTCCTTTAATCTGACAGATTCTTCCAGAATATGTATCACTAGAGGTCTTCAGTTTCAATTTAACCAAAGCTTGTGACAATCAGCCTGAATCATGGACAGTTTGGGTCAAACTCAAATGTCTTGAAAAGTGTCATTAAAGTAATAGAACCTGAAAGAATATTGAATTAGTACACTGAATTGAAAACTAAATTAATGTATTTGATGACATATGCTTACTGTGTGATCTGGAAATAGAGTAATGCATCACTACAAATGACAATGTATTTAAAACAAACTAAAAGAAATATAAGACATTTTTATTTTCAGACTGCCTGTTGAATTCTCAACTGCACATCATGCAGGGGCAAAGAGGAATTACCAATACACAGTACTAAATGTGTTGAACAATGTAACTGATTTTAATGCATTTTTGTAATCTGTTCTGCACACAATTTGTATGACTTTCTATGTTTTCCACACTGTTAAAACTACTCACTACATTAACTGGGATTTGCCACAAGAGATATATGCCCAATTGTAGTCCAGTAAGCAAATTACAAGTCTGATCTTGTATGTGAGTTGCTTGGATCACTTCAAATATTACAATCAAAAGCTGATCAAGAACTGTTTTTCATTCTTATTAACTTGCAAGCTATTTTGGGCTGACAGTGGCTACACTGCTGAATATTCGTTGGTTTGGATTTATGACCATCTCATTATTTTTAAAAAGGGTCCTAAAAGAACTCTTACTGGAATCATTGTTAGAAGACACTACATATTTTTCACTTGGCCAGATCGGAGCACATTTTTGTATCAATGAAGTCTGTTCAAAAGGCACAATGCCATAATGATAATTTACTACAAACAAAATAAACAAGATGTAAGATTGGAGATCAAATATTGGCAGTAAAATGGCAAGTTTGCAAAGGATGAGTGAGCTTTCCCTGGGATTCTCTGCTCTTCAGCATCCCAAAACAAACCGTGAAATACACACAAACAACACACAAGTGCTTTCGTTTCTTTTTTTGTTTTGTTTTGTTTTGTTTTTTTGTTTGTTTTGTTTGTTTTTTTTTGTTTTGTTTATGTTTTAAACCACACATGAGGTTAGTAAGTCAAGCATTGTGGTTGCATGTTGTAGTGGTTTAACCAGTCAGGCAGCTAAACTCCACACATCCATTTGCTTCCCCACCCTGCAGTGGTATGGGAGAGAGGACTAGAGAAAAAGCACAGTAAATCTCATGGCTTAAGACAAAGACAGTTTAATAGGACAGGATGGGAAATAGTAACAACAACTATAATAATAACAATGATAATAGTAATAAAAGAATACATAAAATGGGTGATGCACAATTCTCACCACCCAGTGGCTGATGCTCAGCCCATCCCCAAGCAGCAGTTCCCCAGGCAGCTTCCCCCCAAACGTATAATGAGCATGATGATATATGATATTGAATATCCCTTTGTTCACTTTGGGTCAGCTGTCCTGACTGTGCCCCCTCACAGCTTCTTGTGTGCCTGACATGGCATGAGAAGCTGAAATAGTGCTTGACTGCTCAGCAATGACTAAAACATTAGTGTATTATCAACATTATCTACATTCTAAATCCAAAACACAGCACTATACCAGCTACTAGGAAGAAAATTAACTATCCCAACTAAAACCAGGACATATGTATAAAAGTAAGATATTGGTGAATGTGTTACAAGTTAATGACATTCACCAATATCTTACTTTTGTTCATCTGTGATTTGAGCAGTAAATAATCTTGAAAAAAAGGGAAAATCCCTAACTTTCCAGAACTTATTCAACTTGGCCAATGAACAACTTTTTAAAAGCACCTGCCCTCCTACACTGACTATAAAGTGAGGCAAAGCTGGATGTCTAGAGTTGTTGTCTACATTACAAAAATTTATGTTAGGGCAAATGGATCACACCTACAGCAATTTATTTGGGAAGGATATATACAACAACAAATTAAGCCAGAAGAAAAATAGATGGAGACAGAAGAAAATCAGTATTTAGGTTTATGATAAATGAATGTGAGAAAAGATAGCTCTAAAAGATTATTTGTTGGGACAGGACAAGTTTAACCAAAAAAAAAAAAAAAAGAAAAAAAAAATCAGGAGAATGGCAGTAGGAGGAGAATCTGCAGAAAAAAAAAAAAAGAAACACACCATATAGGTGAGATAAAAAGACCATATAGGTGAGATTCAGCTTGCCTGTCTACTAAGAGTGTAGCTGTGTTTATGTCCCCTAGGTGTCTTAAACATCCACTGTAGTCAGTGGAGAGCTGGTCAATACAATCAGCAGGAGCTAGAAAGTGTTTATCTCCATCTGTACTGGATACCTAATTTCATTCAGTTGAATCTAACTCCAATGCTTAAGTCAGGAGGTACCTATTTCAGTCACCTAAACATGAGTGCTATTTGAGATGCGCTTGTATATCCTTCCTGGCATGCAGCAGAAGAGCATCAATTGCAGAAGACCATAAGTTTTCATATAATTGTATTATATACCTAGGTGCCAAATCATGTCTACCATGTAAGTATCTTGGATACCACAGAGTATTTGAAATGGCTTTAGAAATATATGCATGATCAATCAAATTGAGATCCAGCTTTCCAGGGACTAAACTAGGAAACCAGACTATCCATAGGCACCTAAATCCCTAAATCCCTTTTCTTAAGTTAGGGCAAGTAGAATTCAATCCCATGAGTTGAGAAAGGTTACGGAGTCATAAGACTGAATAAAATATGTCAGAAAGAAGACTGGAATTATTGAGAAACTTGTATCTAAAGAGAAAACAAGCCCAATCGTTGAATAAATGACAGTAAAAGATGTGACTATATACATTAAGAAAGAATAATGTGTGGGGGGGGTTGTTTTATTTGTTTGTTTGTGGTTTTGTTTGTTTGTTTGTTCACACAGTAGAAGTAGGTTGTATGTTTAGATATAAACCACATTTCTATTTGTAAGTCACAAGGATCTGGACTTATATGTGGGTGGAACATTTTGAGCTATATGGCATTATAAAATGACAGCCTAGAAATTCTGTGGCAGAATCCATTAACTGAAGAATAGAAGATTTTGACTAATCATATAGGAAAGTGCTTCATAGCAATGTAAATAGTAATATCAGTATCAAGCAAAAATAGAAGCAGCGTTATTTATCTTATTATTTTGTTCAGTTTAAATTATACTCTTCCACAGTTCCATATATTTAAGATCATTATGTTTACAACATACAGCATTAAGAAGGCCATCAGGAATGCTAGATGTTTTAGCAGATGTGATTGGCAGTCTGGAAAGAGGGACTAAAAGAATCAGATTTTTTTGATAAAATGATCATTGGAATGAAAGTTAAGGATATTGACAAGTGAGGGTCTAGGTATAAAGGTTAATAGGCGCCTTTGATGAATAGATCTCACTCAGTGTTATGTCTGGAAATAGGATACTGCTCCATTTGATACACTTTCCACAACACAAATATTTTCTTTGCAACAGTAACAGCTAGAAAACATTACAATAAATAAAACAGCGATTTCTAAAAGACAGCTTTGCACAAAGAGTAGATTGGTGACCTGTCACAGTGCTGAGAAACTGACTTGCAATTATTGTCCTTTCACATGCGTGCACACAAATTTGAACTTCACATTAATTTTATAAGCAGTTTGGAAAAATTTTTGAAATACATATGAATCTATTTTTTTTTTTCTAAATCAAATTACAAACACCTAATGGTCAACAGGATAACCATTATGAAAATGTTGAAGTATTGGTAACAGTATCAGAGATCTTGCACTCCTTCTGTCCTTTCTGTTCCTTTGCATTCAAAAGTGTTTGTAATAGCGCAGTTATGACATACTGGTATATATAACCTCTTGCTGACCACTACAAGAATAATTTTAATTTTATTGTTCCCTGCTGTTGTTTGATTTTTTGGGGTTTGTTTATTTTCTTTCCCTCCCCTTCACACCCATCATTTAATTTGCATACTTATTTGTATTTCTAATCTAACATTAGTTGAAACATGTATGTCTGTTATTTAAGAGATATATTTGTCTCAAAATAGTTTGACTCATGTTGGATAATAATATTTTGACCTGCTTAACTTTAATTCAAAGAAAAAATCCTCTGTGCGGTTCCATGAGTTATGCTAACGTCTATTTGATATATTCCTGGAGAATAAAGGAAAAACATCAACCAAAATAGAATTACAAGATCTTGCAAAACACAAAAGAAGTGAGGAACATACAAATTTACTTTAAAAATGCATATAATCCACAAAATCTTCTGTTACATATCTGTCCACTGCCCTACACTATGATGCTGCCTGCTCTAGCAGTCTTGCACATGAACTAAATACTGTACAGGAGGTTTTAAAATGTAATTTATATTTCTGTATGTCCTCAAAGTTCTATTAAGTTATTATCTAATGCCTGGTGTAGGAATTATTAACTTTCAGCACACCAGAAGTCTTTTTATAAAGCCGCATTTAACAACTGAAGTTTCTAAGAAATTTGGTTTCATGTCTGCTTAGCTAAAAAAAACTGGAACATGTCAGATTTTCTGTAGAAAACTCCTGTTTAGCCAGGTTTCTTATGATAAATTTCTATCAATATCACTACATAACTGATTCTTACAAAATCCATATACTTACGGAGGCAGAAGAGAGGGTAGTTCCTCCTTTTCCTTCTCTGTTGGAACTTGTATAATAAGCGTGGTGTAAGTATCTAGGACAAATTCAGACACCAATGTTTAGTCTTTCAGAACAATTTGAGTGGCCATTTGATGGCCAGAAAAATTCTTCCATATGTTGCCTGGTATTTTTAGAAAAGTGCTAGTGAGGGTATTTCTTTAGACCACCGTAAAAGCGTTATGACTAGAGGTACAACTGTTCTCAGACATGTTCACTACACTTTTGCTGGAACTGGATGCAGCTTGTTTTATGCCTTTCTGTGATTTCATTAAGTGCTTTGAAAAACAGATCATCTACATCTGGGTTTAAGTTCATTTTCTGAATAGACATTACATCTGAATTTTTCTTATTCTGTTACCAGTGACATCTTTGTGATTTTAATTCACTCTTTCATTTTCTTAATCTGCTGATAATAAAGACTAACTAACATTAGATAATGAATATATAAAATATTTATATAAAATTACACGGTATTAATTTAATCCTAGGACTGTGAAATAGTCTACGGTAATAAATCTATTTCAGATTTGCTAGGAATAGCAAAAGTAAAAATGTCTTCATTAACAGACAGAAATATTGTTATTTATTATTAATTTTAAATGTTTCTCTTATGTAAATCTTATGTAAATATTAATGTTATTTCAAAATATTAACTGAAGAACTAAAACTCATACATTTTCTAAAGTTTAATAAATATAAAACAAAACAGATCAAACCATTATGTCTTCTTCAAAGACATCTCTAATTCAATAATGAAAGTAACATTATAGCAATATTCATTAAACACTTACAGGTTATTGACCTCCATAGCTAACAGAACAGAGGCAGTCAGCCTTAAAGGACAAATATATCTTAATTTTTGTCATGAGTGGATTAATGGCTTGCCTTTATTGATAACATCTTCTATTCAGCTGTATGGAGAACTTACAAAATGAAACACAACAAAAGGATTAGAAAACAAAGAAATAATATGCCTAGCTGGACACACCATTTGTTCCATTTTTTGATTGCTCAATTATCAAGTACCAGGCATTCCTTTTAACATGTTTACTCAATGATATTTAAGATTCAAAGTAAAATATAGTTCAGTGATGCTGTGAAAGCCAGCTATGATGCATAAAAGTGACTAAACTGGCAAAGTGGATTAAGTACTAGAGCATTTTGGAAGATGACATTCTAGCAAGGTTTTGCATTTGCATGAACCGGATGGTGTCAGAAATTTCTTGGCATTTGGGGATTTTCTACTAAAAGGAAATAGGAAACAAACATGTTACATTGAAATTACATGGTGTGCAAGCATATCTTTTAGTAGTTTGAAGGAGAATCTTTACTTTTATGAAGCAAGCATATTAAATCTTAAGGTAGACCAAGATGGATTTTATTTAGTACTATATTTTTTCCGGCACTAAATGATTAATTTAGAAAAAGTTACCTGCTCCAATCGGTATATGAAAAGCTGTGGACTTGCAGGTAAGTTTCTTATCATGCATAAACACATAGATTATTTTTTTAAATAAAAATTTTAAGAAAACTTTCATATATAATTGTTTCCTTCAGGGATGTCCTCATTCACTGTTAGTGACTCCACAGTTAAGTTGATGCCTTCACAACTTCACTCTTTGTGTCACTTCAATGTTTATTTCAGCTTAAACCCATGTCAAAAAATATTTTAAATTCTCCTATTGTAAAGCAATGTGCATCACGGAGGAATAGCCTTAGGATTAGCTAGCTTTTACCAGTTTCTCAGTAACAGCTCTCTTGTCAGTTAACCCCATGGAGCTCAGTGAGATGGTGGCAGGGCCAAACTCAACCCCAATGGAACATAACAGGATCAGCAACACATACGTAGATCATTAATAATCTCCAGTCACAGGAATGTAAAGGTCTCTACAACTCCCATCTTCTAATTTGTTTATTTGTTTGCTTTTTGTGAAAAAGAAACTGTTGTTTCCATTCTGAAAAGGTAAACTATGACCTCTTAAAAGTTACATTTACAAGGAGCAATTCTTCCAAACTGTTCACCAGAGCTGTGTTACCTGGTACAGTCATAATCAATAAGTTTTGAAATTAATGCTTTGAAATGTTATTGTAAGGTGGTTCTAAAACAAAGGGCATTTAATACCAATGTTACTGCCAATGAAGTAGGAAGCTGGTGCACAACAGCATGAATAAGAAAGACCAGCATTGAAAAATTTTATAATGTGACTGTAAGACTTTAAGGATCAATAATCCTCTATGTAATCTTCCCTACTGAGACTTTCTTTTAAAAACAATGACAATTACGGTTTTATATAGTGATATTTAAATTAAAATAATTTATTGTTTGAGGACACAGGTGGGTTAATGACATGAACAAACCCCCTCATTGAGTTTAATGAAATATACTGTCACATGATTCAGAAATCATTACAAACAAGGTGTGCACAGATAAAGCACAGTACAATCATTACATTTGTTTTATAAAACAAAAATAATCTACCTAAAAGTAATAAATGTGGCTAAACCTTCATGTAACATCTTAAACTTAATAAACACTTTTTTTTTTTTAACAAATCAATACAAGTGTGTTGTAATTTACTCAGACATGAGTTTGATTTTAACACTGTGTATGAATTTCATACAAAGACTTCTTCATTTTCTGGTACACTTATGCTTAAATTTACCCCTAAAGTATGCTGCTTTTCAGTACACATCAGACAATGCCATGTTATGATCTTCATCCTATGTTTCTCCCTAAAAGACAGACTATGCTTACTGAGCTCATAAGAAGTGATTTACTCAAGCATATTCGTATTTCCAACTTTAGGCTGCTTTTATGGGGTCCCAAGAATTACTGTCCACTAAGTATAAAGAGAGGCTAAGATTATTAATTCAGATGTAGATAGTTCCATGGTAAAAATCTATGCTCATTCAGATGAGCTTCACACTTACAGGCTATTTGAAAATTTGCCATTCAATGCAGAATATACTAATTTTCTCTTACATATTCATGGAAGCTACTGTAAGTGAATTAGTTAGATGAGATACAATATCTATGTTAGCAAATAAATATAGAAGATACTAGTGTGAAGGACCTGATGACAGCAGAGGCAGTACATCAAGATAAACGATCCTTTCATCTTGTTCTGCCAATCATTGTCTTGGTCATGGTAAAAAATCCAGATAAAGGAGATGATATATTTTAGAGCAGCCAGGTAATGTGAATGGTAGCACAGCAAATTCTTTATTTTTCAACATGAAGAACTTTCCAAAATAGATACTGTTAGAGTCACAGTAGTGACGTTTGTTCCCTTGGGATTTCATATCAAAATACATTTCTCAGGGGAGCAAATACTTAGAGGAAGGGATTTTAAAAAACAAGGAAAGCAAAGTAGAGAATTAGCACTTTGGCTTTGACCTTCCCTGAATGAAAGTGAGTTTCACTGATTTGCTCAGGTACACTTCATAAAAGGTTGACATGGGAAAGAAGGCAGCACCGACAGAAAGATACAGAAACAGTTTAGCAACTTCTTTTAAGAAGACACTGTAAATTCCTACCAGTAATTTAAGCCCACTATTGACTTCAAAAAAGAATCAGATATATTTTCTGTCACGCTGAAAATGTAGTGATTTGCTACAAAGGTTATTAAGCAAAAAGACACATGTAAACATTTGTAGGTATACAGTTTGTTTGGGAAAGTTAGAAACGTAACACTTTTTACATAAACCAACAAATTTTGTACTTCATGTAATGAACATTAGCTACCTACCACAAACACTTTGCAATGATAAAGCCAAGCTTAACCAAATACTCATAAACATATTTGCTAATTTTAGGAGCTAAGTTATGTGTCCTAGTTTGTCCAGAATTTAGTACCTCATCCTTAACTCTTGAACAGCAGTGGAGTTTTTCCTTCATCAGACTTGTAATTCTTTTTAATTTTACTCCACAGATAGTCAGAGTTAGATTTTACAGTACACTGATTGCTGCTATATACTATGTTATATACACAGTAAGTATCTGTGTCTTCCACACATGACAGGAACCATTCAGCTTTCAACCCTTAGGACAAGATTCAAACAGAATTTGTCAAAAGATAAACAAACAAACAAATAAATAAATAAAATAATTATTTGATCTAATTCTAAGTGCATGTTCAGCCTGCTTTAACTGAATGACTGAACTCGTAGAGGTTTTCTTGCTTTTAGAAACATTGAGAAGATTTTTTTTCATATCAGGAAAACTAAATTGATCATTATCTTTTATTTGCTGTTACACAATATTATATTTTATTATATTCCTTTAAAAACAGTAGTAATTTCTCTGTAATAAACTATGACTGAGTCTATGAGAAAAGGAGAGGAAGGAAGGTAGAGGGTTTTCTTTGAGATTTTCAGCACTAGAAGCACAATTTTTTACAGTATAAACTCAGAGAAAGCTATCCGAGCTGTGTAGCTGTCTCTTGCTGTAGCCTGGACTTGGACTAACCAGTGATATTTGAGGACAACAGCAGACAACACAGTAAATAGCATCCAGTGACTTAGCTGAGTAAATGGAGATCTAAACGGATTATTATCGACCAAGAGTCATATTGTGATAGTTCTCTGAGAACATCAGTATTGCACTGCATGATACGCAAATATTAATATAAGTTTAGGATTTTTTTATTACAAAAAAGATTCACAATGAGACAGGAAGCTGGACTACACAGTATCTAAATTCATTACAGAAGCATATCTATAGTATTCTTTACAACTTACCCCCCCCCAAAAGGGATCTTTTAGAGCTGAAAACTTATGGCAGAAGTTGAACAAAGATCATTGTTTCCATATGAGAAGATACTAAATTAATTATTCTTTGAATGCTTCCACTTGAGGAGGGACCTAAGAGAAGGAGGCTTAATATGCTATGATTTGCTTGCTTGTAAAACAGTCACAAGTAGATTTTACAGATATCTATGTTAGGGAGAACCTTGAATGTATAGAAGTCACAGAATCACAGATTCTGCCAGGCGCGGTGGCGTGCGCCTGTTGTCCCAGCTGTGTAGGGACGCAGAGTCTGTCAGATCGCTTGAGCCCAGGGTTCAAGTCCCGCAGAGCGGCGCTGAGGCTGCCGGTGTTGTGTTTGGTGTTGAAACCTCGGAGGGGTGGGGCCGGGGGCACCGGTGTAGTAATTGAGTATTGAATTCGGAGCAGAAGTCAACTACGGCAATTGTGGAAGTCTTATTGCGTGCCTCTGGGTCAGGATCAGAGCGGTTGTCTCTAAGGGAGCTCTTACAGTAGATATCTATTACTAACATCCAAATCGAGACAATAAGGCCAATGAAGCAATGTTTGTGTCACTTAAGCAAACTTTGGGTCGCCAAAACCTGGTTTTTACGCGTGACTTCAACTAGTCAGACATTTGTTGCAAAAACAATACAGCAGGCCACATGTCATCCATCATGTTCCTCTAATGTGTAGAGGACTGCTTCTTCATACAAGTGTTAGATGTGCCAACCAGGAATGAGACACTGCTGGAATTGTTACTCACAAACAAACAATACCTGCTATGTAATATTCCGGTTGGTGGCAGCCTTGGCTACAGTGATTGCAATATTGTGATGTTTGGGACCCTGCGAGCACAGTTAGTGTTAGTACTAAGATAAAGGTTTTAGATTTTAGAAAAGCAAACTTCAGCTCACTCAGAGCTCAATTGAGAGGGATTCTGTGGGAAGCTTCCGTGGAGGGTTAAAAGGAGCCAGTGAGTGTTGAGAGTTTTTCAAGAATGTTCTCCTGGAATCACAAAACCAGCTCATCCCCTTTAAAAGTAAGGGAAGTAGGTGGAGCAAAACACCCCCTTGGCTTAACTGTGAGCTTCTAAGGCTTCTCAAAACCACAAAAGAAGCATACCAGAGACAGAAAAGCAGACAAATACCCATTGAGAACTACAAGAGAATTGCTAGGCTGTGCAGAAATGCAGTTAGAAAAAGCTCAGCTCAAATTTAATTGGTCAGAGATGTCAAAAACTACAAGAAAGGGTTCTTCAGGCATGTAGACAACAAGCAGAAACAGAAGGAAAATATTGGCCTGCGGTTAAACAACAGAGGTGAAGAAGTCATGGACAACATTGAAAAGGCAGAGGTTCTAACCACTCTCTTTACCTCTGTCTTTACCAGCACTATTGGGTCCCAGGCCTTGGGAACAGAAATCCAAGTTGATGTGAACACAGATCCACCATCAGTGAAGGAAGAGTTGGTATGCAAGCCCTTACAGGAGCTCACACCCTACAAATTGTTGGGCCCTGACAATATCCACCCAAGGGTGCTAAGAGGCTGATGTTGTGAGGTCACGAATTCGTGGAGCTCCAGAAGACTGGAAGAAGGCTAATGTCACCCCCATCTACAAGAAGGGCTTAAAGGAGGGCCCGAGAAATTAGAGATCCATCAATATCATTTTAGTTCCTGGGAAAGTTTGGAATGAATCCTCCTCAGGCCTTTCACAAGTCAAACGAAGCATGTGATTGAGAAAAGCCAGAATGGACTTACCAAGGGCAAAACATGCTTGACAAAACTGATGGCTTTCTAAGAAAAGTAACCTGGTTTGTTGATTGTGGGGTGGTGGTGAATGGCTCCTTTTCACACTGGCAACGTGTCATGAGTGGAGTCTCCCAGGGACTGATATCAGGCCCAACATTGTTTAATATCTTCATAAGTGATCTGGATGATGGGATCACGTGTACCCTGATGAAGATTGCCAATGACACCAAACTGAGTGGGGAAGTGGACACTTCAGAAGGAAGTCAACCTGCATGAAGACCTGGATAGACAGGATAGACAGGATAGACAGGATAGACAGGAAGAGTGGGCTAACAAGAACCTTACGAAGCTCAATAACAACAAGTGTAAGGTCTTGCACCTGGAAAAACATATTTCAGGAGTGTAGCACAGGCTGATATCTACCTAGCTGCAGAGGAGCTCTGTGGAAGGGGACCTGAGGGTCCTGGTGTACTACAAGCTAAGTATTAGTAAGCAGTGTGCTTCTGCAGCAAAGAAAGCTGAAGGAATGATTGGTTACATCACCAGAAGCATCACCAGCAGAGATAAAAAGAAACACTTGTCAGACCATACCGGGAATACTGTGTTCGGTTTTGGTCCCCAATATGCAAAAAGATGTGGACAGGCTGGACAGGGTCCAGAGAAGGGCCACAAAGGTGATCAAAGGAGTGAGAAGCCTGGCATATGAGGAAGGGCTGAGAGGACTGAATTTGTTCAGCCTTGAGAAAAGAAGGTGTAGGGGAGACACTATCACCATCTTCCAGTGTTTAAAGGGTGGCTACAAAGAAGATGGAGACACCCTTCTTACAAAGGGTCACATAGAAAAGATGTGGGGTAATGAGTACAAGTCACTCTTCGGGAGATTCCGATTGGACACAAAATGAATATCTTCACAAGAATAACCATTGATTGGAATAATCTCCCCAGAGAAATGGTGGATTCCTCAACAACAGACGCTTTTAAGATTCAGCTAGACAATATCCTGGCCCACCTTGCCTAGACTGTGCTCTTACCAAGAAAGTTTGGACCAGATGATCCCTGAGGTCTCTTCCAACTTGGTATTCTATGATTCTGTGACTCTGTGATCTGTAAGAGGTCTGTCCAGATAATGAAACCTTTCAATACACTATATTAATGATATTTATAACAGAACAGAGAACTAAAAAGTAATAAAATACTCAACCAAAACAATAAAACACACAAGTCCCAACAGATTATTAAATCTACATGTGAAATGAAACTAGTGTCTGAAATATACAGGAGACAAATCTAGAATTTGGCACGATCTTTGTAAATAAGATAAATGGTCTTGAAAAACTGGGCTGAATCCAACAGGCACAAGCGTGAGGTATTACAAATAGATGAGAATAATCAACTTCACAAACACAGGATGGGGAACAGCTGGCTAGATAGCCATTTTTGGAAAGAGATCCAAGGGATAGACTAGACTACAGTCAGAATATGATCAAAAATATCCTGCTGTTCCGAAGATGCCAAACATCATACTGAGACGTGTAAGTGGAATACAGCTTGCAAAAAATATGAACAAATCTTTCAGCTTTGCACCACTTTGTAGGGCCTCAGCTAGAGTACTGTGTCCAGCTATGGTCAACATACTTCATGAACCACATCAGAGAGAGAATAGGGAACAATGAAAGGAAAGATAAGAGATTTACAAAGAGAACCACTGAAAAAAAAAAAAAATTAAAGATTCAAGCTGTTTAAATCAAGGAAAAGTGAAAATGTGAAGTCTAGGCTATGTAAAAATCTCCAGAAAAGAAAAAGACACTAATCTACTTACTATGCCCAGTGTCAAAAGATGAGAATGAATGGTCTTTAACAGTAAGAGAGACTGAAATTAGATGTCAGGAACAATTTTTTAATGATAAAGAATGGCTTGATGAGAAAGACTGTGGAGTCTCCATCACTGGAGGACTTTAAAAATAGATCAGATCAACGGCTGCTGGGAGTCATGCAGGTTCAGTTGATACCAGTGGTATTCAAGACAATCCCTTGAGGTCTCCTCTCATCTTGTTTTTGTATCACATGACTGAGTGACTGTCATGAAAGCTATGAATATGGCATGGCTGTCTACAACAGAAAAATGGACCAGGTTGCAAATTTAACAGGAAAAGCAAGTCTGCTTACTGTGGTGGAATTAAACAGGGAAAATCATAGCCACAATGAGTCAAAAAGTAACTTGACACATTCATGGCAAATGAATATGCAAACACTTCTGCAAATAAACCTTAATGCGACCTCCCTCATGGAAGTTTGAAAATCATTGTTTCTCACAGTCTCTAAGAGTTTATTAAAAGTAGAATCTTGGTGAGAAGGATAGGAAATTTGCTTACACACTGACTTTCTTATGGTGACCACTGATGAAACACTGAGCTAGAAAAATCATATGTCTGACCTAGAGTGTTGACATTGCTACAAAATACATTTCTGAAAGCATCTTTGATATGCACAAAGTCTCTGGTGAATATTTCCAAATAAGGAATACATTAGCAGAAGAAAACGTCTGTTCACAAACCATTCACAAACAAACAGACAAAAAGCAATGAATTATTCAGCCAACTCTACTGAAGGACCTGCTTTTTTTCTAGTTATATAAAGATTCTTTTTAATGACAGCTATGGATACAAATGTTATCTCTGACTGATGCTTCCCTTACTGTCACCTTTTCTGTCTGGCCCATAGAGCCAGTTCAGGAAGTACTTTGTTTTCGCACTGATCTTTTGATTCAGAGCTGAATGACAATTTTAACCATACAGCTAGACCAAATGCCTTAGGATGGCAAGAGTAAAAAAAAAAATAATATTTTTAAATTAGAAGGACAAAAATTGCCCACAGCCAAGTAATAGACTATCACATAAACAGAAACTTTGTCACGTGAAATAGTAGCATTCCAATTTCAGGACAAAAGCAAGATAAAGTTAAGGACATTTGAAAACAAAGGTTTGAGTAAGGTGACTGATAAACCAGATAAAAAGATAAAACACTGTGTAAAAAATAGAACAGAGCTAATACATACAATGCAACATTTTGTTGGCATTTATTCCTTCTTTTTCAAAATTATTTTGTCTTTCTTTTCTTTGTTTCACCTTCCCTTTCCATTTTAGCTTGCAGTCCTTTGATTTTCTTTTTTAATGACTAGCAGTGATTTAGTTATCTAGGTCATTCATTTACCTTGAATTGTTTGCTGTGGTACAACAAACACCAGTTGAAACCTAGGAACTCCTGTTAACTTTGCTTATATTATTGAAACTGGGTTTATTTAAAAACAAACAAACAAACAAAAACAAAAACAAAAAAGCCAAAAACCAACAAAACCGAAATCTTAAATATTTTAATTGCTTAAAAGGTTTTAAGTTTAAAATTTGAAATAAATTTAATATGAATTGTAAAAGTCAATGAGTTGCTAAAATGTGTGCAGTCTTTCTATTCATTAGGCAGAGTGTTTTCACATTTCTCTGTTAGCATAAGAAAACTCTGAAAATTCAATTACTTGAATTAATGCAGTGTGCAAAGCAGCACACGGAAAAATTTCCCATCCTTGATGGCACATACCACTTTTGCGCTATTATGTGACAGAGTCAAATTATGACACAGCTTCTCTTATGCATTCATTTTCAAATCTCTCTAAGCAGAGTGATGCTTGACAACAGATACAAGGCAGTCGATAGATAGGTAAGTGGCTTGCATTTTGCTAAATAGGATTGAAGAACAAGGATGTTTGAAGAAATATAATAGACAAACTGTTAATATCAGTCATATTTTTTTAATATAATCTATATAGAGAAGTCACTTTGTCTTCTCTCAACAGGGATGAGGTTATTTTCTCATTCTGTTGGACACAGAATATACAATATTCTTTCAGGTGCGGATTACTACAGTACACTATATATGAAGTTGCTATCATCAGGACCTTAATGTTTAGGTAACAAAGAACATCATCAACAGCTAGAGAGCTAGTGTGATGTGTCTTAAACAGTTATCTCATTTCCCACAGATGTGTCATTGCCTTGTGGTCCCTTTTTGTTTGTGATCTTAAACTGTACTGTTATCATCCGCATATGCCTACAGAAGCACATATCTGTAAGTACATATGTCCACAGACATACATGTATAAAATGGAGTCCAATAAATAGATACAACCTGTTTTGTGTTTGCACAGCTCTTAATGCAAAGATCTCTATCTATAAAACCAGCTGAAATGGTAAATGTTACTGTTTCTCCATTCAGTACCGACCCAGTATAGAGCTTATTGGAGTGACCAGTAGCTGAGAGACATTTTCTGGTAACAGTTCCTGACTTCAACTTTCATCACTTTCAGTCAGGCTCTTTTATATGTTTAAGTTGACTTTCTGGAGAATATAAGCTGCTTCAGTATTCAAGTAATATTTAACAACTTTTCTCTTGATCTTCCAGATTAGTTCATGAGCTCAGGACTGTGAAAATAATTGATTTTTCAGTTCACATTGTGGTTTAAATCCCTATCTGTGCCTTGTCCTCCAGTCTCCCTGCTTCAGGTAAGTGCCTTGAGCACTACACTGTAGGTGGGATACACCTATACAAACTGCAGAGAGCTAGAAATCCCAGATGTGTATGAATGCATCAGTCTTCAGTGCACAAGGAAAAAGATCAATGCTTCCACAGTCCTGAAACTACTATTAATGTGCTACACAGTTGATCTGCACAAGAACAATAAGACCAGACCTTTTTATTTTCAACAGCACATCAGCAGGCCACTTTCTGCCCAAATGGATATGGACTTTGTTTCTGGAACTCATGCCATGTGACATGAAACAACTCTATAGGCTTTGTAATATATTATACCATGACATTAGGTCCATTTGTTAAACTTTTCCTTGGGTTCAGAGGGCTGTTGGATAGAGACCTCTAAGCTTTACCTTAGCTGTGAGAGTCTTCCAATTTTTTGCCAGTCTATGCCTGTCAAGTTTCCATGGATTCTATGTATGTATATAAATGTGTTGAATACAGATTAGGAATATTTTTACATTGGATAAAAACAATCATGTATTCTCCAACTGCTAGAAGCCATCAAATGTGCGTTCACGGAATGGTAAAAACTGGTAAATGCTACTGTTCTAATTTGTAGGGATACTTCTTTCTTACGGGTTTCAGAAATCCCTGGTACATTTCTGTCACTAGAAGAGATATTTTTCTTGTATACCCGCTTCATTTTCCAACAGCTTATTTATTAGTTCAAAACACCTTACCTTTTACTGAAACAGGTAGCACTGACACAATGTTGTCTTTGTGGCTCTTGTTGCCTTCAGCATATAGATTACAAGATGCATTCTGCTTTATTTTGTTTCCTTTGGAAATGTTCCTCTGCACTTTGTCGCACTAATTCACAGACAGCTTGAAAGCATACAGTCTTACATATAACACTCTCCACCTAATACCTGAATAAGATGTGAGTTACCTAGGAATAAATAATGGTGAAATGACACCACAAGTGCTCAGTAAGTTGCCTGTCTTGATACCACCTCTCATTCCACAGGTGTCCTTTGCTTCCATTGCACTCTGCTCTATTGCACCTCCTTCCTATATTCCCAGATATATAGCCCCTATTCTTCCCTTTACACAAACTGTAGATTGAATTGCTGTCCTCTTGCACTAAACAGAAGAACAATGATGCTTTTCTTTGATACTTGTTAATAAGAGCATGTCCTTGCCTCTCCCCTTTTGCCTAATCCATTAGCAATACCTCCCAAAGATATTTTTCCCTCCAGCTACAGCAGAGTCCTTGGGAGTTACCTTGCACTAGATGTCCCTCTCTTCCACAACTGCAGGTGAACGCAATACACACACATAAGAGTGCACACATGCATAAGCAGAAGTGAAGGCCCAAATACATCAATATAGTTGATGTTTATCATTTCCAAGGGCTTAAAGAATTATTCATATGGACTTTATGTGAATCATATTTGGACATGCTAGGTGACAGTTTTGCAGCAGAACATTTTATTTAGACTAATCCAAATCTCCAAGGATAAGGTCTTATCTATAATCTGGTATCAGTGGTTACCAAGAATACAAAAAGTAATTTGGATGTCAATAACCTGCCTTGAGGTTTTTTGAAATACATAAGTGCTAACTTGATCACATGCTTGGTCATTTGAGAGCCATAGAGGAAAGCCTGTCTGATGAAGTCCCAAATAAATATAAGTCTCTGTACTTGAATGGAGTTAATAAATGTGGCTACTTAGAATCCAGGATGATTATGATTTCTCATGTTCTCAAGCCAAAAGTATACAGTGGAATAAAAATGCCATGCTGCAGCCTTGGGACTTCAACATACTATATAAAAACAAAAAAACACAACCAAACAACAACAACAACAACAAAGGATTAAAATTCTGTCTTATGGTGAATATGGAATTGTTTGCTAGCTCAGTTGAGGACTGTATCTCCCGTATCAAGACACAGGCACAGTAAATAAGAGCTAACAGTAATGAGAAAAGCTGGCAATAGTATTTAGTGTACTGAGAGCTGAAACCTGTAACTTATTCCATGTCAAAACCAAGCCCTGTTACACCATCAGACAAACCATTTGCTGTGATTGTTGATATTTCTGTGAAATTGTGTATTCTTAAATCATTGATTATTTTGTTCTGTCTGCTACTGGTGGCTCCAAACTGAAAATAAAAATAACTGAAAATGCTAAGAAAATTAGCAATTCATTGTGATTTTGAAGGAAGAGTAAGTGATGAAGTATAGAACTAGGAGCATGTTATACACAAAGTGAAATATCCAGAGATAAACATTGATTGAGGGCAATTTCAACCCCAAAATAGATGTCTTTTTTTTTTTTTCAATGGGACCCCAGACCCATTCAAGAACAGCAATAAGAACATGCTACAAGAGTCTGTAGGAAGCAAATGGGCTCAGGTAGACAGAAAAATGCAGAAGGCATTTAAGGACTATGCTTTTCCTGTCCTACAAGGTCAATGATTTTTGATTCTTCAAGAAACTGGGTGCATGCAGATGTCCCTTTTTCTTTTTTTTGCAAAACAGCATCTACACTGAAAGGACAATTCAAAACAATTTCAGATTCATCAGTTTGCTGAAATGCCCAAGAAGTATGCTGTAACATCTCTAAAACTTTATTTCAGAAAACAATTTGGGAGTGTCATTTGCATGTTTTTACAAGTGAAATAAATGAGCCTTAAAATGGAGTCTGATTTAGACTCTCAGAAGGATTAGAAAAAATACTTCAAAATTAAAATCTTGAAATATTCACTTGTTCTAAGAAAATGTAAAGTAGAGATTCTTGAAAATCCTGGATAATACTGAGACACTGAGAGCAAATAAATACATGTGCTATGCAGAAAAAATTGCCACTTTGAAAGAAAAGACCCTTAAATTGCTTAGCAGAGAAAGAATCAGCCCAAGCAGGAGAGTACTAAGCTACCAAAATCCAGTCCTCCACAATGTGAAAGCCTACCTGAGAAGGCATTTTCATAGGTGCCTTTCTTTTGAAAAGAAAGAAAGAAATATTTGCAGGGTAATATTAAGCTGACCCAATACATAATCTATTTTAAAATCAGATTAACTGTGTTGTGTCAGAGACTCCATCAATCACAAACTAAAAATAAGCTAGCTCACATATGCATGGCTCTATTGTATGTTTCTTTAGATGAACATCACCTTAGGTGTTTCTGAAGCTTAAAAAATTGGTATTACCTCCATCACAAGACAAAAATCTGATAATCTTTCATGAAAGCCTATCTTTACTTCCATTAACTGGCAGTTACTGCATGATAAGAACATGCAAATAAAATCTTATAATGACTCAGTTTCTGCATGGTTCAGTTTTTTTATCCCACAGCATCTTGTTCCTATTTCAGAGACCTAACACAGGGCAGAGCAAATGAGTGTTGGGGACACCACAAAGCACCATAAAGGAAGTCTCCACCTTGAGAATGGAAGTGCTGAGCTACTTTTCTGCTACTGAACAGGAAAGACTGTCAATACACCCACAGAAGAAAACAGAGATGTTATTCCAGATGCTCTTATAAAGGCTTTAGGATGTTAATTCAAACAGAAAAGATACATCTCCCAGGTTTATGTATTGTGAAGCACTGAAACAGAGTTTGGTAACACAATTGTAATTTTTATGTACTCCTTCATTTCAGAAGGAAAAGAGGAAGTGGTGAAAGAGAATTTGGCAATACAGCTTTAAATATTGTATAATCCTTGTAGTCAGCTATCTCTGTTGGCAGCCAAACAGAAGTGCCTAGAGTCAGAAACCTCAGCAAAGGGCATTTACAAATATTTAATAAACACAGTTACTTGGAATCCATCTCTGCTGTTGTGCCGTCCCCACGGACTTCAGATTACAAAGGCAAGGGAAGTGAAGTGCCCCATCTCCCAGACTTTGACCTGTTCCTTCTTTCTTCTTCTTGGGAATATAATTAGGTTCCTCTTCTCTACACTTCCAACCCAGTCTATCGGACTGGACAGCTCTGCGCTTTTTCTTTTTCTTCTTCTGAAGCTTCTTGACTTCTTTATCTCTATATTCGATCCTCAACAGACCTAGCTACTTTGATGATATTATGGGTTGACAGTCAGAATTGAAAATAAGAAGAAAGAAACCTACCAACAAACTAGCTTTTTTATTATTATTATTTTCTTTTCTCAAAAAAAGTTTGGTTGGTTTTGATGCCAAAATCCTTGTGCAATGAACACAACTGGCATGAACATCTGGATGCCTCCCAAATGCAGCTGGAAATGTCAAAGAAATGATAAAGGTAATATTGTCAGAAACTGAATTATTCTATAACCAAAATTTGCCCCAGAAGAAGAAAAAAAAATCTCTCTTAGCTAAAAACTAAAAAAATGTCATAGGTAGATCATGACCCTGACAACTACTCATAGTCAGCTGGTGAAAAGACATTTTAAAACAACAACAACAAGGCAGCAAGAAACTTGAGAACTTATAAAAGTATTCAGTAAAATGTATGAATAGAGCAGGGACACAACTTGAAAGCTGAGTGTCACAAATATCACAAATCACAATACTTTTAAAGCACAGGAACCAGGGATTTTTTTGTATTCTTGATTCTGTTGGAGAATCCTTTTGTGACATTGACCAACTGATAACCCAAGCAGGGACATCTTAGCTAGGAAGAAGAGCATAATGAAAAGCAAGCACAGAAATAATCCTGCTTTGGAAATGATCCATTAAATATTCATCTGTAAGGATTAATGTGCAATACTATGTTAACCTGGTAAATCAAAATTATTTGTTAGCGTTTAAGTCTGCCAAATAGGACAAATGGACTTCTTCTTGGTACTTTACCATTTTTATTTCAGACATTGTACCTGACATGTGAAGATGTTGTCTGTACAAAATTATGGTAAACATGAAAAAATAAACCTATAGATTCACTTGGATCTGGAGATTATAGTCATAGAATTATATGATGAAGGTAACAGAAGATACATGGTGCAGAGTGATGAACCTTGGCTTGAGTAGCAGAAATTGGAAAGTGGACAAATTTTAAAACATCTGCCTGAGCATGAGAACACAAGCAAGAGAACAAGACTGAAATACAGAGAAAGATTTTTCATTTTCTGTTTCTATAAAATAGGAAATAATCATGAAAATTCCCAAATTCTTCAATGCAAAATCTGTTCGGTTTCTTATTAAAAAGAATTGTAAAAGATCATGACACAAAAATCAAAAATGTGCTTCTATAATTCTCATAACTCCAATGTGAAATCAGAGTTACGCAGTCCCTGCATCCAACGATGAGAGAAGCACCAGTAAGCAGTACAACTTTGGGCCTGACTGTAATCCTGTTTAATTTCTCAGTTTAGTTAAGGAATTGAATGACAATGGTATAAAACCAGTGGAGGAATGGAAGAAGGGATTCAAAGCAACAAGGTGCAGAGAAAAATAACAGCATCTTGTATCTTTGGTTAGAAGAGACAGCAAACAGAAAAACAATGAGTGAATGATCTAAATAATAAATGTGTGATGGGGAAGCTACTACCAAACAAAGACATTTTCTCTTTTTTTTTAGGGCATGTATGCTATCAGGTAAAGAGTAAACAAACACAATTAAAAATATATTGATGAATACATAGTACCACTTAGATGTACAGTTAATGGCACGCAGTGCAGATAGCTGCACATACATTTTGGGTGTAACTCAGCTTCAGAAAAACTCTCCATTGCCTGTAACCAAGTGGATACCTAAGCTCATGTCACCCAGGGGAAGACACCAGATTTAAGTGTTTAATCTGTGAAGAAAATTCCACCCTTTCCGTATCCTGGTGTTGTTCTATTCCAGCAACTGAAATGCTGTCAGGAGAGTTTTGTAATAACTGTGTTAAGAACACATTGCTCTGAGCGGTTTAATAAGGCATGAAGAATTGGTTATGGACAGAGTTTAAACACTGAAGGAATGACACAGAAAACAGTTCATAAGTACCAGCTCCTGGTTTTTACCTCTGGCAGGAAGGTTTGGGAAGAAAATGAAAGAGAGTTTTATGTTACTTACCACCTCCTTTTTGAGTGTGAAGGGGGACCAGCCCAGATAACGGTCATATTCTTTTGTATTTCTATCAGTTCTCATCAGTTACCTGTGTGTCAGTTTGGCAGTCTCTAGCCAGCATGCCCTGTGCTTTAACTTCAGACCTTACCCCTGGAAAAACAACCCCAATGCCTGGCAGCACTGTGGGTGTATTTGAACACCGGTAAACATGTGGGTGAATGATGTAAGGAAAGGACATAGATGAACAAATGGGTGAGCGTGAGCTGTAGCTGGGTTCTGCTCTGCAGGCTGCTCCCAGAAGCGAGGGAAGACTTCCCCTCCTTCTTTAAGAGAGAGCTAGTGTCCTCCTGACCATGTTTTAGAGTTGTATTAAAAATTTTGAAGGAATATAAAACACCACTTTAAAGGGCTTTTTAAAATGTTTCTCTCAAATCATTTTTGTGCTGTTCATTGTTATTACAGATCCAAGGTAAACAGTAATGTCTGCTTAAATAAAAAACATGAAGCCAGTTGTTAGGAGTTGCTGAACCCACAGCCTCATTGAGGTGAGGCTGCTGCAGCTCCATGCCCCCAGGTCCTGGTGGTAGTGAGGCTGAGCAGGTATTCCCAACAAGCACCCTCCCATACCATAATTCAGTGTATACCCACACAGGTCAGGACAGACAGGTCACAGTGCTCACACAAATGCGAACAGCACCAACAGCCTCATCCTGGTCCATTCTCAGGCTGATCAGGAAGACAGCCTGTTAATGGAAAGGATATACATATATACAGTGTGGTTCCCTCTAACAGTTGGCCTTAGACGCACACTATACACAGTAGGTGGCCTTGGACCCTTGATCTCCCCATTTGGTGGCACTTGGGCATGTGAACCCTCAGGGACACAGCCTCATGGCAGCTGCTGGTACTCAGACCTACATGCACACACATAAACATGCACAGACATGCACCCTAAGGACTGCTGCAATAACTGGTTTATAGACATGCAGTTTGCCGAGTAGCTGGCCTCTTGATCCTCTGTTCTGTTCTGGTTATCTCATGAACAGGCTTGCAAAACAGCCTCTCTGGTATCTAGTCCAGACTATGGTCTTACTAGTAGCCAACCCCAGATCCCAAAGACCGTTTGGCTGAACCCCCTGGACCATGCAGTCAACAACTTGCAGACATTCTGGTCTCTCCAGTCTCTGTCCTAGACTCACGTTTGCTCCAGTAATTGGTTCCAAAGCCAGCTTGATGTTTGCTACTGATTTCACACTGACATATGCACCCTCATCATACACAGGCACTTTGGTGACTCCAGCTGATGACATACTGGCACACAACTCCCTGTAACCTATGGTCCTACTCCCATTGCTGTCACTCAAGTTCCCATATACTTGCATGCACACAGAATAGAGTGCCCTCACCCAGGAAAACAGTCAGAATTAGAGTTTAATCAGAAAACAGGAGAGAATGTGCTGATTATGGACTGACCAGGCCCTGTTTACATGAAACCAGCTTCTTTTATCCCCTTTCCCTTATATTTTCCCATGCTTGATATTCCACAAACCACCCTGATTCATTCTTTTCCTTGTCATCAGATCCCCCCCAAAACATTCCATCATAAGTCCTATATGATCCTTAAACATTCTCCCCAGACATTCCAGTAATGAACGTTGTACCCTCTCCACCTCACTCTATGAGATGCCTTGAGGAGACACTCTCCATTGGCTCATCGTGGTGGGTTTCAGCCTGCCCATGGAGCTGATCATCCCTGTGATGTATCAGGGCAGGAGCTCAGGCTCCTCCTTCTGATTGGGGTACTGAAGGCTCCTCCACTTGCCCCTGTGCCCCAGGGATCCTCTGTGTTTGTAGAAATGAGCCTTTAATCACATAACCTAACATCAGTCATCTGCTCCATCTTTGTTTGTTTGTTTGTTTGTTTGTTTGTTTTTCCTAAATCACATGTTGCAGTATTCTGACTGCCATCTGAGTGATGTGCAACAGCAGCTGCTTCTAACTCCAGACAGCAGCCCTGTTTTCACTTCAATCAATGGGAGTTTGACCACTCACTTCAGTGGAGACAGACTTTTGAAAAAGTATATCCCAACATGCTCCCAGATTATCTGTTGGTCTAGATCTCAACTACTCTCAGCAAGCAGATGCACAGAGTTAAAGGAGAGAATAACTCCCACAGGAAGTTTTTTTTTTTCTATGTTTTGTTGAATCAGAAGGAGGAAAACTTTCCATTCCAGCTTCACAGTGAAGTTTAGAAAATATAGCTAGACCTGCTGATAGTAATCTCCACCATTCCCCCCATTTTCTTCATTTTCTATAAGCCTTACCTTTTCTGTTATCTGTGCATTTCAGGATAAGAAAAACTGTTATTATTACAACATGTGGTTGTATATCACTGAGCATTCCAATACCTCTTCATGCCTCTGTAGTATACAAACAATTAAGAAAACCTGGCATGGGAAAATTCCAGAAAAGTTTTTAGCTGCTGAAATTAGCAAAATTACTGATTGACTTCATTGTAAATAAGCAGATGACAGTCATAGTAGCAGGCAATTTCTCAGTCCTTTATTGCTATTTAGACTATGTCCCTTCATGCAGAAAAGATATGAGAAAGAAATCCGCAGCACATTTTATTAGTAAGTCTCTTTTATTCTCCAGGAAATCTATCAAGAGACTAGGTCTACTATATGAGTCTATCCAAATATTTTAATAGGACCCCACTCAGCACTTTCCTAAAATGAAGACAGAGGGATTTTGGCTGAGTCCAAATTATGATCAGGAAGTTCCTCCGTGAACATAAGCAAGAGTGCTGATAGAGGCTGATGACTGACTGAGACTGGAGGTTCACAATGCCGCAGTGATTTCTGGCTCTTCTCCAGCTTTGAGGATAGAGTCTGCCAACTTGGCAGCCTGGAGAACTCACTGTGGCAATTTTTCAAACGGGAGAAATGGTCCAAGGAGGAGCTGTAACTCTATATAAACTGTCCAGAACTGATGACGGGGCCTCTGCTTCAAAGAATCTGGCCAAGAACTGAGTGAATCACTGTGTCCAGCTGAATATGGACACCATATTTATGGAATACCTGTGGGCATTCACTGTGCAGCTGCAGCCAAATTGCTAATGCAACTCTAGCTTCCAGTTGGACTTGCTGGAGAGTGCGATGTCTGGGATTTTCTGGACATTAAAACCAGGAAGTTCCTTTGAATTCTCATAAAGGTGAGGTCACTGAAATTACACGCTTACATTTTCAGAAGTAAGGGTTTGGAGCTGCTTCATGTTGGCTTGCTTTAAAGGGACCTAATTTCCAGAAGTCTTTGCTTTACTATACCACACTATCACTTATCTTAAAATCACTAGTAAGTTTTTGAAAATCTGGAGAACATTTTTCAGTCCTTGAAATAAGAAAAACTCTCCTAGAGATCCTGTCAGAGGCTTTCTCCCATCTAAATCTTTCTGATGATTTTCCCTGTTCCATCTCAATTGGTGAGATGAATTTGATGAATCCAGAAAAAAACTTTCAAGCTTAAACAAGAATGATAACCTTGGCTAAATTCTCCTGTTGAATTCACCAAGAGCTACATGACTCTTCCATAAACACTACTAAAAACACTCCAGACAGATTCCAAATAAGAGATAGAAAATCTTACGTTAGCTATTTCTTGCCGTTTCACCAAAAAAAAAAAAAAAAAAGGAAAAAACCCCACAACGGTTTCTGCGTAATGAAACAGAAAACAATGCAATTAGTCCCTCACTAGCTGTAGAGAGTCAGAAGGTCAAAACTCAACATCAGCTTGGTCTACCAGTTAAACTAAGTTGGTCTTACCCACACAATCAGCAAATCTTCTATAACAATGAGACCTTGCGGCACACATTGTGAAGCTTGTGTTTTGTCTTCTCCATTTGCAAGTGTTCAGGAATTTATATTCTGTTTTCTTAAAACTTTAATGTATTTCTTAAATCTGAATGTCTTACAGGAATTTATATCTGCTGCTTGCAACTCTGGGTTACTGAGAGTTTAGGATACAACTTCTCTTAATAAATAAGTGTTCACAAAACTCCTTTAATTGTGATATTATTTCTATTAAAGAAGAAAATTAAATATTGCTGTTACCACTTGCAGAACCTTCAAACATAATTGAAGAGATTGATACATGTGTTCATCCAAGCTGTTAAGCATAGCATGTCCTACTCTAGTCAAATTCCTTCATACATAGTTTTTTCTTACTTATAGTGTGCTCAGTTACTTATAGGACCTCAATGTCACTTCTGTTACTATTTATTTCTTACTTTCGTGAGAGCAAGATTATTCTGTAGTATACTTCCCGTTTATCTACAAGATCACTGTTATAAGAAGTTGTTGCTATTTTTTTCTTTGACCTAAAAATAATGAAAAATAGGAACTCCTGCTGCGAGTGGCTGACATTCCAGCACCTTCAGCTGGAGAGAATTTGAGACGTAAATGCAACCTGTACAGGCCCTCGTGAAAAACAAAATAATAACATCCAGAGGGAGAGAGAATGAAAGAGAGCACACACAAAGCTTTCTGAAGAGGTTTAGCACACTTACCAATCCTATATACATAATTTAATTTCCCCACAGGGCCATATTCCATAGTTCAACCTGGTATACTATGTAATAAAAGAATCATCAACCAAACAATCTGATGCCTTGTTGAAAAAAAAAAAAAATCCAACTTTGTTGGAATTTGTATTTATAATAAAACTGTCTGCAGTGGTAAGTAGGCAAAACAGTACAGGTGTCACCTGAACACAGAATATCGTGCTACAGCTGTAGATCTGAGCTATGGCAAGGGCAAACTAGCATGAGCAGTCTCAAAGCAAACAGGAAGCATAAAGTGGAGTCAATATACCCTATTGCTATTGAATGCTGGAGCCTGTGAGAAAAGAGATTGTGTGTGTGTGGTGAGTAGGTCAGGAAGCAGCAGCAAGGAAGAGAGACTCAACAGGGCCTGGCATCAAAATGTATCATTATAGGACCAGTATATTGCATTATATATAATTGTTATAAAAAATGTTCCAGGGCATAAGAGCTTCTATTCTGATGGCTCTTTGTCCTACTTGGCTCAGCATAACTAAATTGGAAGAATTTATAGCTTTTTAAGATGATGTTGATTGCAGCATGTGAGGCATATTTTTTTCTTTTTTTCATTTTTCTTTTTTTTTTTTTTTTTTTCTATATCAGGTACTGTTTACCTTTATTCAAGCTAATTGTATATTTTGCTCATTAACTTGGAATAGACCTGGAGCTGAGGTTTTTCACATCTTGTATGTAACATAAACAAGCATTTATTGCTTTCCAAGTCTAGTAGGAAATAATTTGCTGGGGGAGGATGAAGCAAAGAAATTTTTCTAAGTGGTGGGTTTCACACATAAGAAGTGTGCTTGCAAAGTTCTACTATCTAAAACACTGGGTCATTCATTCCCAAAAGGAAGACTTTGCCATGGCTTAGCCCACCCTCAAGCCTTCCTTTAAAATCTGACTTAGCTGTGAGCTAAGTTGTAAAGAGCTCTTGGCCGCTCTTGAATGAAAATCTGTGATGTCCACTGTTAGGAAGCTGGCAACAATGAAAGCAATCATGCTGTTTTTCATCTGAGTGCAGGTTTCCTGGACATTCTTTATGTTCCCTTTAAAAAGCAATCCTATAAATATGACTTTGGTGGCAGAAGAATACACAGAGCAGACAAATGTGTCCCCTCACTAGTGGTCTAATAAATTTGTTAGATTTTTTTTGAGACATAATTACAGCTTGGTCAGCCCCTGCTATTATGCATCACTGTTTGTGATAAACAATTTGCCCTGGGAGTTTTAGCAAAGACTGAGAAAACTGCAGGTCTGTAAATCACCTTCTAACTAGGGCTGCAGCAAATTGTTCACTAGAGTTATGAACTCCAGTAAACAAGAGTATCGAAGCTCATGAGAGATACCAGGTTCTGGGTCCACTTGGCTGGGACAGATTGAGGAATAGCTGCATGTGGAACAAATAAAGATGGTGAAAAGCTGTTGTGTATGTAATTGACTGACTTAATTAAACCTTTCTAGGATATAATATTCAATAAAAGTAAGCTCCCCTAAAAAGTTCGTCCTAAGTGTGGTTTTAATGAGGAACGTATATAGAAATTAATGCACAGGCTGGAATAAAAAGAGCATGCAATCGTGTTTAAATTTTCATGGTAATGACAATATTTTTGGAGAACCAGAGCACTATCTGGCAAAGCTTTTTGGAGTGTTTGCTCATTTCTGAAGACAATCACATTTTCCATTTTGGTTAGGGGAAGCTCTTCAGGTTTACTGACTTCATGTAAAAGGAGAACGATTTACTATTTTTAGGTCAAATATTAAACCACTTTCGAAGAGCTTAATGCAGTATTCTGCAGTAGATTGGTGGCTACACTAGCATCATGGTTGGGTTTACCTTACATTCATTACACAATTTATGTCAAAGAAACTGTATATCAGGGACACATAATGAGGATTTCCAAATATTTCCCACTAGTACTGAGTTGTTTACCAGCCTTCTTTGCACTAGACTAAAGCATGCATTTCTTGCAGTATCCATGAGTAGAGCAGAGCCCAAAGCCCATCCAAAAGCAGCAATGGAAAGGTTTTTCCTCAAAACCTCTTCTGTTTCTTTTAATATATTGTTTATAGTTACATCTCCTCCCTCCAGTGGCCCCTCATCAGAAATGGCATCTACTTCCTCAGATCATAAGAGTCTTATGCAGAAGAGGTTTTCACTGTGTTCTTTCCACTCTTTCATAGCTAATCAACAACCACTCACTGCCTAGTTATTTCTGTTAGATGTGCTATATAACTGTGGCACAAAGTCTTTCATTTGTGTTCTTACTAATGCTATTTGTAGACTGTGGATCGTAGCTGCTGCCTCTGATCTTCCACTGTCTTTTAAAAATGAATAAAAAAAGAGGAGCAATTATTGGCACTGTTCAAACAGTTTTCCCTGTTCTGCTCTCAGGAAGGCAGCCTTTGTACAAAGCCAGTGGAGTTGTGCCCATTCACAGCGGGGCTGAATTTCGCCTGAAATGTTGCCTTAGTAAACAGCACAGGCATCCTCTTATGAATCATGAATGGTAGTGGTGTGGTTAGTCTCTGCATGTGAGATGAGCTAAGCTTGCAGTACTTGTCCATCACCTCTCATACCTTATATAGCTATTTTTTTGAATCTACATATATTGCCTTTTGGATGGACAGAGTCGAGCCCAACCTTCCCATGGAGCACAAACAGATTCTGCCAAAAGGGATGTGTACAATACAAGCTTTATCAGCCCAATAAAGTTGTCTCTGTGTTGACGGCTTTCTCAGGGAAGCTTGTAACACCCAGAAGACCTTCAAGAAGTAAGAAAAATGAGATTAACAGAATAAGAGGAAAAGGGAGCTTGTGTATGCCATGAGAGGAGCAGAAAGCAAAAAGAGAGAGTGACTAATACTAATAAGGAGGAGAAGGAAGAAGAGAATGTGTTGGACAGAGGTTGATCAATGTGAAAGAATTATTGAAGCTATTTTCTTTACCCTTTGCCTTTTTGTTATTGTATGAAATTAGCTGATACCTTTTGATAGGGAGCTCAAATTATTCTTATATCTTAAAGGAAGTGACTCCTCACTTTAATTCTTTACCTTGGAGATGGGAAAATGTGAGAGAGGAAGGATGGTGTTTTCTGATCTCCTTGCAGGTTGATTTTCCCAAGCTAATACGTTCATGCCAAGATTGCCTCCAGCATCTCTTTGTTGAAGATTTTATTTCAGTAGATTCCATCTATTTATCTCTGACTAGTTATCCCTAAGCAGTACACCCAGCCTTCTGATAGCTAGCTAGAAAACAAGCTAGAATCATGAGAATGTATGTAACACTTCCCAACAGGTTTCATTACCTGATTAAAATATGGTGTTTTGGGAAACGAAGTTAGCACTTCCAGCATCTCTCTGTTCCTCAGAGAAGTGGTTTGTCTTAACATATCTGCAACCTGCCAGAAAGAGAATTTTTATATTAAAACTTGTCAGTGGTGAGAATCAAACTTGAGGGGAGAAAGAACATTAATTTTGAATCTACAGCTGTGGACTATTTCACATCAATATCATTACAGTAAAAGGCAGTAAGCTGATCAGACATGCAGTCATAACACACTCACTGGAGATCTCTTCAGTAAGGTCATGCTCTGACTTCAGGAGCTGCAAGTTGTGGGGAAAAAACATGAAATACAGAGGGTCATAGTGCATCAGCTCATACTGTATTAGAGGGTACTTATGTAATTTGAACTTCTCTTTTTGAAAATTCAAAAAGTGACCACCACAACCGTTATTTTCGAACAGGCATCACCTACCCATGACCAATATTCACATACACTTGGGAACCCAGATAGAAAAAAGTCTTCTACATAGCACAAGGACTGTACAACTGTCTCATGTCCCACCTTTTCTGTATATTTCCAGAGCTGTTGAACCTCCCGTATCCATACTCCATTTTCATGACTGAAGGCAAATGTTTAATACTGGAAGGCTGGTTCAAAGCCTCATACAATCCCCACAAATTTGTCTCAGTCCAAAAATGGAGTTTGCTGTGACTTGGATCATCCACCGAATGATCCAGTTGCTTCTTCAGGATGGGAAATAAAAAGCAATCATAATCCTCCTCCAGCTTATCACATTCTGTTTGTGGTTATGTACATCTCTCAGTATTCACCAAAGACCAGCCTGACTCACCACCAGTTTAGCTTTGATTTGGATCTATCTGTGACCACTTTTGAAGAAGGCTGGATCCAAAGGTGATCTCTACTGATCTCTGGGAAACTTCCTCGGGGTTAGTGATTGACCGAGACATTTTCCAAGGGCAGAGGGAACATACACCAGCTGAGGTCAGTCATGGTCTTCTAGTGAAGACATGTTTTACTCTCTCTCTTTACCATCCAGTGTGTTATCTAGACCATTAGAGCTTTTGCACTTGTCTTTGGTATAATGATTCTGTGCAAACATGGTTTTTCAGGAGTGCCCACACAATACAATGCATGGGATATCTTTGCATAGAAGACCCAAAGGAGAAATCATTGTGGTACCTCTGATGAGGGTCTTCTAGCACTCACCTTGTATCTCAGTTGTGTGTACTGGTTGCCTGTTAAAGTGCTGCATGTAGACCCAAATAAGTGATATTCTACCTGCCACTTATCTCTGTGTCTCAGAGAAAAAAGACTATTTGATCCATCAGATCACAGTGGTAGCAGCTTTCCACATACTTCTCTGTCATCTTTCTGCATGTGGAAGCTGATTTAATGCAATGTCTCTTGTGGTCAGCCTGCCTAAATGCACCTACATAGGAAAACATTCCACTTTTAAAACTAAATATCCAGTGCAAGGCAAAGTGGTGGGCATTGGAATTCTCCAGTAGTTTACATGATCCTATGACCTTCTTTTCTCACAACCAAGAACACAGATGCTGCCTTACTTGGGGATCATTCTTTACATCAAAAAACTTAAGAAACCCAAAAAACTGGAAGGCCAAGACAGTGTTTTATGGTCACCTTGAATATCTCTATGTATAGTGAGTGATGAAGATGTGGACTCTGAGGAAAGTGGCTCAGAAGACTAGATGTATTTCACCAGACATATTACTCCAGCTGAAGTCCTTGCTTTACGGCTACAGGCTGGAATGCACACTATCTCCAGGCTAGCGATTTAAGCAATTTAACAGAGGAAGGTTAAAAATCAGCTTTTTGCTTTGCCTCATTGTCTAAGACTAAGCATTTGAGACATGCTTCTATGTGGTTTTACTGCCTATAATAGGTGAAAGCAGACTGTGGTTACTCCTCACCATAGGAGGAAATTTCACTTGTAATTCACATTCTCACAATCCATTTACATCAGTGATTTTTAGAGAGTTACCTGTAATTTATTTTCCTTCTTGAATTTTCAGGATGCATTATAAGATACCTAGGAAAAAATATTTCTATGAAGTCCTGTAGATATCTTTATAAAGAACTTCTAAGCTGGTAGTTCATATGCTTATAATTAGAGGAAGGGAATTTTGGCTTGCTTGGATTGGTGGTTGAGTTTTTCAATTTAAAACAAAACAGAGAAACCATAACACATAGAGTGTATTTCCTAAAATGTGTAACTTCAAAGAGAGCATAGGTGTTAGTCTACAATAGTGTTATTTAATGCCACCATGGTCACATTTTTAACAAGTGACCAAATTGCAAGCCAAACTCCAGGCTATTTGTAAATAGTGAGTAATACAGAACCCTTGGTATGCAAGCTTTTTGCCTTTTTTTTTTTGCTATCAAAGTAAACTTACTTCAAAAGTAGCTAATACAGAAAGAGGACTGAATAGTGAACAGCCTGTGAGGTACTTGAATGCTCAACCTGTTAAGAAGGTAAATTAATAATACAAGGAAACTGTTGTGTATGTTTGTTTTTCTGCTGCTACAGGGAAATTTATAATCTATTCTACCTCCAGGATGAGAAACTTGCCATTTCTTTAAAACCACCATGATCACAGTAATGAGAATTAATTCATTCCACTCTCAGCTAGACTATTTTACATTTCCAGTCTTGGCTATTAGTTTGTTAGTGTCAATTTTTTTTTCATTTTAAAATAGAAATGCTATTTCATAGGCAAGGAAGTAGATGCTTTCACAGTGAGAGTTGAAGCAAAATAAGGTTATACATCAAATAACCAAAATCCAGCTAGTGGTTGAGGGTTAAGCTTCATGAAGGTCAAAGGTGGATGTACACAAATATTTAGACAAACATATAATGTGATGAGAAATGTGATTGAAAATATAGTATAAACTCTTCTTGTTTTAAACAAGTGCTTTTTTATTAATTTAACCAAGCGTCTTCAAGATACTTATTTTTTTCCTTCAAAGTTGACAGTCTTTTTAGGTTCAAGCTTCTGCATAGTTTCTCTAGCTCCTTGTATCCCCAGAGCTATGTTAAGCAGTCCTTACCAGTGTCTACACACATATTGCATTGTCCCATCATTTTGAAATCAAAATGCTACAGTTTTTAAATAGAAAGGTAAACAGAGAGGCAAGAATTGAAGAAGAAAAAAATTGTTGAGAATGTTCTTAGTAAGAAAATTGAAACAGGAGGGAACGGCATGCAGAGAAAAATACAAGTTCACACACCAAAGTTAGAGGATTTGGGATTAATTGAAATCCTCAAGTGGTGCATGGTAAGTGACTGCCTATTTAGAGCCAATAGATAGGTTTCCGTGAGGTTAAGGAAGCGAAAAATCCCATACGAAGCTAGTGAGATGTTAAATTCTAATTAGAAGTGTTAATTAAAAAAAAACATTTCCAATTTCATCAGTGAGAGTGCTTTTGTTGTTCTGATTCTCTTTGCTACAGTGAATCCTAAGTATCCTAACTCATTTTGTCCCAATATTATTTACCACTTCTATAGGGTATAAAAAAGTTGACTATGACTATAGGAGCATGGATTATTACAGTGGCACATACTACAGTCTCTGTGATAAGAGGACTGTCAGCACTTCCACTTTATGAGACTTTTCTGGGCTTGAAAACTGAAGTCATAAAATTCACAGAGGACTGAAACTCTGGTACGTAACTTACCACCCTGTAAAAAAAAAAAAGTCCTATAAACTTCATGTATACTAACTTGATTGAGCATTTTTAATTTCACTACACAAAAAGCAGTTTGTTTTCCAGTTTCAAATGTTGTTCTGTGCAACACTAACAAAAAAATGTTGTTATTTAACTTGACATTTTGCAGGTCATTAGCCCATGGCATGGAATAAACTCCCACTGCACAAAGGATCAAGATGCTAGTGGCAGGCAGTTCTTTACTGAGGGCTCTTGGTACCTACTCCAGAAACAGGACCTCTGTTCCCCTGTATTGTATCCAAAAACTGCTTCCTGCCCATGCAGGGGCCACACCATGACCCTCTAAGAAGGTGGGATGGTAAAAGCCCAGTAAAGACGCTGCCTGCAGCTAGACAGGTGCTAACTTGCAATGCCCAGATTACTGGCCTATGGCCTTATCAGTCTTCAGTGAGCACTCAGAGTTAGGGACACAGTCAACAGCTTCACTTGCAGATCCATAGAAACACTTCTGTAGTACATCTTGGTGCTGATTAGCAAATAAAACTACACGAGCTCCTACAAACCCCATTATATAACTATTGCAAAATACATCTTTCAAAAGAATAATCACCAGATATACCTACAAGCACAAATCCTTACTGGCTTATATATTGATACACACATTCCTGTGTGTTTCAAGTGTTTCAAAAAAGGAGAAACATTTTAATTACGAGGAACTCTGTAAACTACAAAAGCTATGGAGCCACAGGTATGACTCCTCTTGGAGTAGTGGTTTTCCTTCTCAGTATGAGATGAAATTTAAATCTCTTGAAATATTTCACAACAGAAATCCAAAGCCCAGCACCAAAAAAAACCCAACCAACCAAAACAAAACAAAGAACACAACCAACCAAGCAAAAAAAACACTAAAAAAACCCAAATAAGAATCACAACTAAAGGCAGAAAAGAGAGGTACATAGTCATGACACAGGTCAGTAATAGCTACGGGGCAGGAATTTTTACCAGACAAAAACAAACCAAACCAACCAACCAACCAAAAACATATATACATACATAAAAATTAATTTCCTGAAGTTATAGAAAGACAACAGCTCAAGAGCTTTACACCTCTTAGAAGTTTCCTGCTCTCTTTTCTGTGTGTTCCCAGCTCAGACCATGACAGAAACATGCAAAGGCTACTCTTCTAATTGAGTGCAAAACCTCTTCTAATGCTTTACGGGTTAAAGCACCAAGCTTGCTTCTGGAGAGGATGAGAAACACATGCAGACACCAAAGCCATGGGGGTCGTGATTTCTAGCAGAAAGATAGTGACATCTGTGAGAGACATAATGCCTTAAATCACTATAGCTTTACATTAAGGAATGTTCACCTATTTCTAATGATGAAGGAAAACCAGAAATGAGATACTTTGATCTGTCTTAAGCACAGCACAAGAACACAAGATGCCTTCCTTTTGCATGGCTTAGCCCTAAGGCCATTAGAAAGACCTGAACAAGATGTTTTCTCACTAGACTTTATACCCTGGGCATGCAAAAAGATTTCTCAGTGGAAATTTTGATAAATGTGAAATTTTTTTTTGTAAAAAAACGCTTCAAAAATTCAAGAACTGAGAATGAAAAAACCACTATGCTGAGAGGTCTGCCTAGTTTTATCTTGTATATTTGGGCTTACTTAGCTTAGGAGGGTAGCCTTGCATACTAACAAACGACCACAGCACCTACCGAAAGGTAAAACAGCAAGTAACTGACATGATTTTTATGACTTAACACATGTAAATGCATTTAATCTAATGCTTTGTCATGTATAATTCAGTAAACTAAGGCTAGCTTCTGGTGGCAGATCAAAACTATGACAAATATATATCAATTCCCCAGAGAAAATGTAAGATCAAATTCTGTATTTTACTTCCTCTGAAAATGAAGGATCATTAGAGAAAAATATTACAAACGTGTAAAGAGTATTTAGGATTTTTATGTTTTATATTGCATAAAGGTGAGGTAGTTTTCTAGCCTATGAACTACCATCTCTTTCCTAAAACATTTCTGGATAATTGGCAATGTTTATATCTGTATTTTTTAAAAATTCTGCTGTTCTGCATTCCCCTCATTTCAGTACATAATTAGAAATTGTTGTTCTCTGTATAGCAAGCAGTTTCTTTTCTTGGCACAATTACTGGACTGTGTCTTGTAGATTTTTCTCTGAAGTACTGAAATGGAAGGATACCCCCATTAGCCCTTGCCCCCAGCTCCCTTAACTCTCCAGGCAAGTTTGATGAGTCACACTTTTTCCTTTAAAGCTCTAAGATCTCATGCCAAATTCAAGCAGTGTTGCCAACTCCAGTGATTTTATCGCGAGTCTCATGATATTTAAAGCCCTAGCTCCAGTACTCATTTGGTAACATTGGAATCTCTTCTTTCATTAAAAGTAAATAAATTCATAAAATCAAAGCTTTCAGGCTTGAGAACTGTGACAAAATAAGAAAACAAAACAAAACAAAACAAAAACACCCAACAAAACCACCAGCAAAACAAAACAAAACCCCACAGATTATAAAGGGCTCAAAGAAACCCAGATGTCAAATAAAAAAAGAACCTTATTTAATAGAAAAATCTTGCAATCTGTAAGGTCCTTTACACAATTAATAAAAAAAAATCCTGATAACAGAAAATTCATGCAATTTGTAATGTAATTTATATGATGTAAGGGGCTCTCCTCAGGGTTTTGGAACAGCTGAGGCTGGAAATACCAAAATCATCACTCATGGTAAGGAAGCACCACCAGTGTCATGTGAAAAGAAGAATCTGACTCAAAAATAATTTGATATTCTTAATCATGCTTCTAAGCATAATCCATGGGCAAGAGTTCCAGAAGACCTTAAAGCTCTGTATTGCTTTGCTGTTTCTTGGTCACTGGATTAAGAGGGGGACAGATCAGCAACAAGTGAGTGAGGAGCACAGTGGGCAGTTACAATAAGTTCTGCTGCAAAGTGTGGATCAAGAAGAGAAGAGGGGCAGATCTGGTGACAGGCAAATCTGCGGACAGGCAGAGGGACTGGCCAAAAAACAGATGATCTCATGAGAGAGACTGATATGGCAGGGTCTTTGAAAGGAGATTTAAATGGCTCCCAGGGAGCACAGGTGATCAGGAGGGCAGCAAACAGGGCCAGCAAACAGGGATAGGGCAGTCAGTGTGTCAGTTCACTCAGAAGGGTGAGCAGCAAGGGAGAGTGGGGAGGACCATGCCACTTCAAAGAGAGGCTACGAATTGCTAGCAAGGAGCTAAGTACAGCAGGAGGCATGGTATACACCTGGAGAAGAGCAGCGCCTTCAGTGTTCCTCACGGTTCGTCTGGCTGCAATAACTGATGCAGCCACCCAAACTGAGCTTGGGAGGGACCATGCAGCTGTCCAGGTCCCAGGCTGCAGAGTGTCCTCAAGTTTCTGCTCAGGGACTGATGCCAGCAGCAAGCGAGCCTGTGGGTGATGTGCCCAAGTGAAGAAGCTGCCTAGCCTGGTGACAGAGCTTCAGGAGGAGGTGTCCAGGCTGAGGAGCATCAGAGAGTCAGAGGAGATTGACTGGCAGACACACAGTCTGCTATCTCTGATGCAGGAGCGGAAACCAACCAAGGCACCAGATACAAAGGACCCCCTACCCACTCACCACCAGGCTCTGAGGGGCAAATCAGCAGATCGTGGAGAATGGAAACAGGTTACCACTCAGGGTGGCAGGCAAACATACCTTCAGCCTGCCCCACCTTCCCAGGTGCCTGTATACAACAGGTATGAGGCCCTGGAATTGGATAGGCAAGCAGCTGATGCTGATGATGGAGACCCTTCTGGGAAGGAAGGGTCCTCTAAACACCCACACCCCACAGGAAACCCAGCAAATCATTGAAACCTCACATGTAAAGAAAAAGAAGGGTAATTGTCATAGGCAACTCCTTTTTGAAGGGAACAGAGGACCTGATATCCCCACCTGGCCCAACCCACGGGAAAGTCTACCGCGTCCCTGAGGCTAGGGTAGGAGATGTGGCTCAACAACTCCCCAGGCTGGTAAGGTTCTCTGTCTATTACCCATTATTGGTTTTTAATGTCAGCAGGGAAGAGATAGGAAAAAGTAGTATTAAGCAAATCAAAAGGCATTTTAGAGCTTTGGAGTGGCTAGGAAGTTGGTGAAGGGTTTGGAGAGGTAGCCGTATGAGGAGCAGCTAAAGTCACTTGGTTAGTTCAGTCTGGAGAAGAGAAGTCTAAGAGGAGACCTCATTTTGTTCTACAGCTTCCTCACAAGGGGAGAAAGAAGGGTAGGAAACAATCTCTTCTCTTTGGTGACCAATGACAGGACCTGAGAGAATGTCAGGAAGATGTGCCGTGGGAGGTTTAGGTTAGACATTAAGAAAAGATTCTTCACCAAGAGGGTGGTGAAGCACTGGAACTGGCTCCCCAGGGAGGCAATCACGTCCCCAGTCCTGGCAGTGTTCAAGAAGAGACTGGACACCGGCCTCAGACACATGATGCAGGGACAGGACTTCAACACAATGATCCTTGTGGGTCCCTTCCAACTCAGGACATTCTATGATTCTGTGAGATCTTCATGATAGGTGATGCAGCTGTGTATGAAGTCCCAGGTAACTGTCGGTAGAGTGGTTGGGAAGACTATAAATGTTCTTCTGACACCATCCAATGTGAAATATTGTCTACCTTTCTACCTGTGCAAACCTCCAATAACCACTTTGAGTGACAGGGGACAGAAATAATCCCAATAGGCACCTGAATTCACTTCTAACATGGAATGACAAGTTCCTGAGTTAGTGAGATGCTTTATATGCTGACAGGGAGCACATCCTGGCATAATATCACTAAAAGAAGATCATCTTTCCAAAGTCTGTTTTCCACCTTCTGGAATACCATTTTTCCTCAGATACAACTCAGTGCTCTCAGCTTTCTTGGCCATTAATATTGTTAAACTGTTTAATTGTCTATGATACCATGTCCTTTGTCTAGTCAGAGCATTTACAATGTCCTCCACATCTTCATATTTGCTGACCTAAAGTTGTACCTTCTGTCAACTTTTTAAAACACTATACTTTCCTTGAAAATTGTCTATTCTTCCTTCATTAAAAAAAAAAAAAAAAATCAAACAGTAAAAAAAAGCAACACCACCCACAACTAACAATTAAGCAATATAAACAAACAAACACACACACACGCAAGCATGGTTATGCTGCAGCTCTGGAAAGCAGGAAAATAATGGATTTTTGTCTTTTTTTGTTTTTAATATTCTGGTTTAAATTTTCTTTAGGATTTTTACTTCATGAAGCACGGTCTCTTAGCTTTCCCACAGTGAAGAATGTGTCTCAAATGATCAAGATAATTATAAAAATTATGGAGGCTTCATATCAGTGGCCATTTATAATTGATAAAACTCACAGGGTCTGAGAAGTATTTACAGTAATTTCTGTATCTGCTCAGAGCCTTTCCTGCATCATGTTCCACTTCTGCATCAAAGATGTAATGAGGCAGAGTGAGGCAAAACCAGACAACTGACCATGTAACCAAGAGTTTAAAATGCAGAAATGCATTCACTAGAAGAGTTTATTAAGCTTTTCAGTCTCAGGAGGACCTGGACTGAATTTATTTCTGGTTCTTCAGTTTCTCTTAAATATTTTGGTCAGATTATATTTCAACTCAATAGTAAAATGCAGATTAGCTATCAGCCTTGATAAGAGGAGGTACAGATAATCAGGTTAGATCTGCTCATTCATCTCTGTGTAGCTGATACCTGAAGTGTACCACTCTGATATAGTTTGGAGTTCTTGTGGATCTGACCTTCAAGGTGCATCCTTTTTTTCATGAAAAGAGAAAGTAACTTAACAGACAAAATGTTTTGGGCTGATGTGACAAAAACATGGCAACATTGCATTTGTCCTTCATAAAAAGGCTAAGTTTGTAGCTCCACTGAACTAATACTACCACTACTGCCAAAAGTGATCTTTCTGAAATACGTTAGTTTCTCTCATTAAGTCTTACATGCACAGTCTGAGCTATGAGAAAAATGCCTCCTCTTTCCAAATTCTCCAAAAACCTTGGAAAACCTAAGATTTTACAAGATGACAGAAAAAAATACAGTCATTTTTGCTTTGAGTCATACTCCATAAAATATGACAGTTTTGAAGAAAGGGAAGTGTCATTCCATCTTGAATCAAATTTTTAATACAGTAGTAATGAAATTATCACTTCTCACACAAATATGTGAACAATGAAAGTTTCGTACAGCTCCAAGTTTAATTTGCTAATAGAAAAATTGCCTAGTGCTCAGAGAGGCCAGTGTGAATACTGCGGTTTTGTAACGAGGTCCACATTATAATATTTGATTGTACTCTGAGAGGTTTTGTGCAGCAAAAATACCCACTGATGTAAAAATGAAAAAGACTATTTGGACTATCAGAAGAGCTGAATCAGGCTCTATGCTGGTACTGCCAGCGTTTATTTCTGCCTTGACAATACATAATAACCATTTCTAGCAGGTCAGGCTCCTGTTAAATATCCATTGCAACTTGACTTTTGGCAAAATATGTAGTTTTACAAAGGAAACAAAACCTTCAATTCTCTAAATTGAAGTAGAGAATACATGGAGCTTTATGTGGCTTTTCTTGCCAGAGATGATCAGTGAAGCCCATCTATTAAGCTTTATTTATTTAGTAATTGTGCAGCAGCTTTCCAATTCCAAGCTGACTTCCAGGAAAGAAGAGTTACAATAATAATATGCAATACATTGTGTCTTTTTTTTTCTTTTTTTCACTAGCCTTCTTGCACGATAGCTGGATCAGGCATGGGGCTGGCTTTTGCCCTGATGTGGATAGGAATGTTATAGACGTTATTTATCTATTGCTTTACTTTTCAACAACACACTATTTGTCACGCTCATTCATTGAAGATGTCTCTGCACATGATGTCAAAACAAAACCAAGCAGACACTGCCAGAGCTGCATCCCTTTCTATTCTTGATATTGTCCATGAACATTTTCCTATTAAAATTTTCATTTCAGAGTCACAATTAAGCAGCAGATTTTGAACTGAGGTCTAGAGCTGATTTATTTCAACATTTTGTAGGAGTTAGAAACTGAGGCCAAAATCAAAATATCAGTTACTTCATAAAATGTGTGGTATGCTATAAGAAAGAAGAGGAGGATTCTGACTTCATAAAATGTGCGATGTACTATAGGAATAAAGAAGAGGATTCTATTTTTGCCATCCAGTGCTCTTGCTCAATTGAGGACAACGTAAGTATATGCACAATTAAAATGTTTTCTGTTGGAATTTTATATTAATTTGCTTTTCCATCACAGCTTATTTTTCTATACCAGCTTATTTTCTATATTCGTTAAGAAGAAGTTCAGTCTCATAAATTCTCAATTGTTTTCATAAAATGTTTATTCAACTAAAAACTTATTTAATTTTATCCTGTACCTCTCTCCTATCTCAGTATATATGGGCATCTCTTTTATTATTTTCCTATCTTGAAATTCCTTCACTGGCTTCATTCCTACTAGGCCACTAGTGCCTCCAAAACTAGGAAATCCCATTTTGCAGTACATAGTCCTGCTATAGCACATTAGCATCAGTTCTTTCTTCTTCCCCACTGAACTTGATCATCAAAATACAATCTACTCTCAAATAGAATTACTAAATATTTAGTACAGATAAGGCAGGCAACAAATAAATATGGTATTGGTTCTCTGTAAAATGGGAGGATGCAAACATTGATTTTTTTGTAGATTTTCTTCAAACCTTTATTTGGTTGTAATTTCAGTTATTTAACACAAACAAAACCATTTTGTTTCAGTTCTCTATCAACATCAGTGTCGGTCTTTGCAAACCTCTTGAATCAGCATTACTGACTCAGTGATTACAGATACTCCTGATAGGAAACACTGCAACTGCTATTCCTGTGTGGGCATCTTATTTTTTTGTGGCACTCATTCTTAACCACTTAATCAGAAGAAACAGCATTCTGACACAGACAGTTCAGACTTCATCACTAGCCACCTACTTTCCCTTAGGATTTTTTTTTTTTTAACAGAAGGAACAAACAAACAAACAAACAAACAAACTTCTAAATAAATAAACAAACAAAACAATACAATGCAGAGATTACAGCTGGGATCAACATTTTTCCAGGCTAGAGTTGACTCCATTTAGTCAAATCCCAGTTTCAACAGCCATCAGCACTTTCCCCTCTTCCCTTCTGTTTATTTGATCCTTTGGGAAGAGGTATGGCAGCCACGCTCCCTTGATTATTGACTCTCACATGATTGAAAGCCAAAAATATTACCCCACAAAATAGTATCCATGCAGAAAAAACAACCTGCTTTAAAACATCTCCTGATCAAATTCACGGAGAAAACTCACACTGATTTTCAAGGAAATTCAGTGACTAAATCAATGGCAAGTTAACGGCCTATGGAGCAAGACGGCTAATTATAGCAAGACAAAATGGAGGAACAATTCTTGTTCTGTATTGCACTTACCATGTGTTATGCTGAGTCCTCACTGCTTTGCAGGCAGTAATCCATTAAACTCTGCAGCATTCTGGCAATATTAGTGAGAATGTTGAATTACTTTATCAGAGACAAATTGTTTATACAAAGGCATCCATTCTATCAAAATAAATATATTTTATTATATAAATATGGGAATGAAAATAAGAATTTCTAAAATAAGGTCACTCATGCAGCAGTCTGTGAAACATAAAATCTTTGGTATGTTTTTCACATAAAACACTTTTCTAAATGCGAGTGGATCTGTAACCTCAGAGATTAATATAAAAAATCCTTTTCTTTGGTTTGTTTGTTGTGGTTGCTTTTATTCGGGTGATGAAAATAGAACAAAGCAGACTATGTTCAAACAGCAGTTATTCAGTAGTCTTTACAGATATTGTCTGAATCTAATTGGATTTTAATGAAATGATATTTCCTTTGTGATAAGTACATAAAAATTATGTTTTTAATTAACATCACAAGGTATAAGCTATAGATACCAACCCTCAACTGAAATAATATTACTTTAATGTTTGCTTCATTAAAAAAGGACAGAAGTAATAACAACGTAGCAAGGAACGTGTGTAAACTAACTGGACAATGATTAGTGCTGGACTCTTTTCATCCCAAGGAGCTGAGCAATTTTCCTGATATCTTTTTCATTTCCTACTTCTCAATTCACTAGTGCTTAGCCATGAAAGAGTTTACAGAGTTTATTTATACACTTGAAATTCATTTGCAGGGGGGAGCAGGCACTTGGAATGGAATATCAATATGCCAGGCAGAATATATACTAAAACATGTTTTCAATAAGGCCTCGCAAGTGCTATAATTAAAAAAAAAAAAAAAAAAAAAAGCACAAAGAATCCAAACAAACTAACCAACCAAACAAAACAACAACAACAACAACAACAAATACCACCACAACAAAACAAACACCAAACAAAAATAAACAAACAAAAAAAACACAAAACACATGTAAATGAAAAGCTATGAAGAGGCAGTGATGTCCTGGCACAAAGAACCCTTGGGATATTATGCTCCTCAGTGTTTATTTCTCTGGCCTCTTACTGTGTAAGCCTGGAAGATTGGCCACAGTAGGTCAGACCAAGACTCTATGTAAACTTTCTTCTCCTGTTTCTAGCAGAGGCTGGTATTGATCTTTCAGAAAAGAATACGACAAGTATAGACTCATATGCTGTCTCAGTCTCTGCCTATTGAAAGATTAATTCTCCATGCCAGGAAGATCTATTTAATCTGTTTATTGAAATAACTCAGGAGTGAAGAGGTACCGCAGACAAGTTACCACTTTGACTTGTACGCCACGAGAGTTGAGAGAACAAGCAGTCAGGAACAAAGCTAAAAAGAGAGGTCTCTCCTCAGCCTCTTTATTGTGCTACCCACAGGACACAAAATCATTAATGTGATATTTTGCTTCTACAGCAACAAGGGAGTGAAGGAAAGAGTCAGGACACGGAGCTACCTCTGCTCCTGGGTCAAAGCAGCCCAGTGTTGCCCTTTTTAGCATAGGCTTGACATTAAATTTAAAATAAAGTGCCGCAAACATCAAAAATATGGCAGTTTAAGGTTAAATGCACAGTATACAAGTGAGCAAGGGAACAAAGAAAAAAAACTGAGTAGGCTCAGAATTTTAAGCCATAGCAATTTATTTATATTTCCAAGGTGTTCATCCTGGCAAGGAACTGACAGTGAGATTTCCCTCAGACAGAATCTGGGCTAAAGAGAGTAAAGGAAAATCACTTTACAAATTTAAACCACATGTTGTCATGTAGACTGAAAACTGAAGCTAGATGATTTGACTTGCACCAAGATCTTCAGTCAGACTCTGTAAAGTAAGATGTGGTGTTTTGTTTCACAGACATGCGGCCTTGGGATAAGAAATACCTTCATCGAGGCACAGACCTGAACCCTCAGTCTTAATTAGTAGCATTTTGTTTCTTCTTGTAATTTTCATCCAAAGGAAGGGTTTAGAAATATGGGTCTATATTTTAAACACCTCCAGTGCTGTGGATGTAACAGAGAATCTTTATCTGGTCACTTCACCCTGGAGCACCCCGATAAACATATTCTTGCCCAGAAATATTCAAACTCTTTTCTTCTGACAATGGCTTCATTTGGTGCTCGCTGAGACTCCCATAATTTATTCATACTGAAGTACACTTACCATTATGTATCTGCAGTACCGTTATTTGTTTGTTATCCTGTAACATTAGCTTAAACATTTTATAAACTGCTGTGCAGGTGACACGTTTATTAAACCGGGAAAGATAATCGTTGTACAGAAAAAGTATTCAGCTGTGTTCATAACAAGTTTCACAAAATTCTACTGTATTTATCCTATTTGTCATATGACAAAGAAGGACTATACTTCCCCATTGCTCAAGGGTCACCAATTTAAACATTCACATATTCAAGAAGTAAGTGACAGACAAATACAGCAATGCTCCACTTTTGTTTGGGGCTTTCGGTTTTTTTGTTTGTCTGGCTGGGCTTTTCCTATATTTTGGGGTTTTTATATTTTTTTTCATCAAAACAACCATTTCTTCTTTTTTTTTTTTTTTTATCTTGCAATTTTTTAATTCTGAAAATTGTCCAGGACGCTGTGTGAAGGGACTTTAAATCATCCAAATACAAAGGATACAGCTTGTTGAAGGTTTATATTCAGCCTTGACCCTCAATTCCATATTCAAAAATCTATTAGGTATTCAGATCTTTCTGGACATGCACTAAGGAAGAACAGGAAGCTACCATCTGACCCTTTAAATTTCAGAACCAGTCAAATAAGGTTAATATTGTGATCTATCTGAATATTAGCTGTAATAGTTTAAATCGAAATATCTTCTAACAATACAAGACATATGCTCCTCATGAAGAGAACCTGCATGTTACCATCAGGGATATAAAGAGATTTTAATTTGTTGAAATACATCTAACAAACTATAGAATGTATTTTAAACATAATTCAGCTGAGTAAGATTTTTCAGCATAAATTAGACTGCAGTCACCTTCATGAAAGCATATATGGAATGCAATACAGTGATAAGTTCACTCCAGCTAGGAAGTCTGGAAACTACCTTAGCATATAATAATTGATAGTAATATTAGCAGTAAATGCTCTGATGAGAGTATAAAGAACAACAAGCAAATAATTTTAACTGTACTTTTAAAACAAAACACAATTATTTAAATATGAACAACATAAATCACTACTTTGAAAGGAAATTTGTAGGTGACAGGCCTTTTCCTTATGTCTAGTCTTCCTTCTTCAGTGTATGGTCTAATATAGTTCACTGAAACTGAGGGTTGAAACTGCAGTTCTTCCTTTAGGATAGTTGTTAAAAAAAAAAAAAAAAAAAAAAAGAAAAAAGCCTTAAACTCCATGTAGGATTTAGACAGATGAAATAACTGGAGTCTCCCAGCAAGGAAAACATACCAAAGACAGAAGCAGAAACATATCTGAATCTGCAAAGGCATTTTAAAAATGTGTATGAGAATGCTTACTACCTAATTCTTTTTCTTACTGGATAAAACTACAAGATCCCATATTTTTAGCTAGCCCTATGAAAATAAGAAAACCGATTTCTGTGGTGTTTAGTAATGTGCATGTTGCCTTTCAGACTAAAAATATGCTATCTCAGTGTTCCATTGGAAAATTCTGATGGGATTACCTTCTATCAATGCAATACTACCCAAAAGTATGCAGTACACCCTGTATCACCCCAGCTGTGCAAAGCCTTCCCTGTATATGGAAGATACTCTTGTGCAAATAAAATATTTTTGAATAAAAGTATCTTTGGGGATGAGAGAGGGTAAAATGGATGGGAGAGCTACAGATTCAATCATTAAGCCTTTGTAGGATTCGTGCTGCCTTGAAATCGAGTTTGATCTGCAAGCTGTGCAAGTAGAGAGGTATTTATGATCAAGGTAGAAACAGATAACTACTTAAAGGCAGTGAAGAAGTCTGGCCAGTACTCTTACAAATTAAACCAAAGATCTAGAAACCTTGATTTAATAAAGTTTTAACAGTCAAAAGATGTGAGCCCAGTTTTTATATGATGTTTTCACCAATACATTTTTAATCTGTTATGAATACTCATTTCTGTCTTAACAACAAATTTAGCAAGTAATTCTGAGGTGCCTTATAAAAATTCAGCAATCATGGGCAGAATCAGAGCTGCAGCATTGACTCAGGTCAATAAAGCTCCTTCAGAGCTCTGAGACAATATTGTATTTTCAATAGTTTAGAAAACATCCAAAAGTCAAGGAGAGACATATAATTCTAAGACCTATTCTTAAATACCTGATGTATCACAGAATCACAGAATGTTAGGGATTGGAAGGGACCTCAAGAGATCTCTAGTCCAATCCCCCTGTCGGAGCAGGAACACTTAGATGAGGTTACACAAGAATGTGTCCAGGCGGGATTTGAATGTCTCCAGAGAAGGAGACTCCACAACCCCCCTGGGCAGCCTGTTCCAGTGTTCTGTTACCCTTACTGAGAAGTTTCTTCTCAAATTTAAGTGGAAACTCTTGTGCTCCAATTTGAACCCGTTACCCCTTGTCCTATCATTGGTTGTCACCGTGAAGAGCCTGGCTCCATCCTCGTGACACTCACCCTTTATATATTTGTAAACATTAATAAGGTTACCCCTCAGTCTCCTCCAAGCTAAAGAGACCCAGCTCCCTCAGCCTTTCCTCATAAGGGAGATGCTCCACTCTCTTAATCATCTTCATGGCTCTGTGCTGGACTCTCTCCAGCAGTTCCCTGTCCTTCTTGAACTGAGGGGCCCAGAACTGGACACAATATTCCAGATACGGTCTCACCAGGGCAGAGTAGAGGGGAAGGAGAAACTCTCTGGACCTACTAACCACCCGCCTGCTAATACACCCCAGGATGCCATTGGCCTTCCTGGCCACAAGGGCACAGTGCTGGCTTATGGTCATCCTGCTGTCCACCAGGACCCCAAGGTGCCTTTCCCCTACCCTGCACTCTAATAGGTCATTCCCCATTTTATAACGGAATTTGGGGTTGTTCCTACCCACATGCAAGACTCTACACTTTCCCTTGTTATATTTAATTAAATTTTTCCCTGCCCAACTCTCCAGACTGTCCAGGTCTCACTGGATGGCAGCACAGCATTCTGGCATGTCAGCCACTCCTCCCATCTTGGTGTCATCAGCAAACTTGCTGATAGTACACTCTATTCTCTCATCCAAATCCTTGATGAATATATTGAATAATACCGGCCCCAGTACTGACCCTTGAGGCACTCCACTAGATACCGGCCTCCAACTAGACTCTGCCCCATTGACCACGACTCTCTGGCTTCTTCCCTTCAGCCAGTTTGCAGTCCACCTCACTACACGATCGATCGTCCAGACCGCACTCCCGCAGTTTAGCTGTGAGGATGCTGTGGGAGACTCTGTCAAATGACTTACTCAAGTCAAGGTAGATCACATCCACCGCCCTGCCATCACCTATTCACCTCGTTACATCTTCATAAAAGTCAATGAGGTTGGTGAAGCATGACTTCCCCTTGCTTAAGCCATGTTGACTGCCCCTAATGACTCTCTTATCCTTGATATGCCTTGAGATGGCACCAAGGATAAGTCGTTCCATCAGTTTCACAGGGATGGAGGTGAGGCTGACTGATATATAGTTAACCAGGTCCTCCTTCTTGCCCTTTTTGAAGACTGGAGTGACATTTGATTTCCTCCAGTCCTCAGGCATCTCTCCCGTTTCCCAAGACTTGGCAAAGATGATGGAGAGTGGTCCAGCACTGACCTCAGCCAGCTCCCTCAGCACCCACGGGTGCATCCCATCTGAACCCATGGATTTATGGATGTCCAGATTGCCTAATTGCTCCCTAACCCAGTCCTCATCAACCGAGGCAAACTCCTCCATTGTTCTGACTTCCTCTGGGGCCTCAGCGGTACAGGGCTCCTCAGAACAGCTTCCGGCAGAGTAGACAGAGACAAAGAAGACATTTAGTAACCCTGTATCTTCTGTCACCAGGGCACCCACCTTGTTCATCAGTGGGCCTACATTGTCTCTGATGTTAGTTTTATCTGCCAGGTATTTGAAAAAGCTCTTTCTGTTGTTCTTGACCCCTCTCACAAGGTTTAATTCTAAGGAGGCCTTAGCTTTCCTAGTTGCCTCTCTACCTCCTCTGACGACAGCCTTATATTGTTCCCAAGTGGCCAGCCTCTCCTTCCATGATCTATAGACTCTCCTCTTCCACTTGAGCTTACCCAGCAGCTACCTGTTTAACCATACAGGTCTTCTGGCTCCCTTCCTTGACTTCCTATGTGTTAGGATGCTCTGATCTTGTGCCTGGTAGAAGCAGTCCCTGAACACTAACCAACTATCTTGGGCCCCTTTACCTTCAAGCAGCGTTGCCCATAGGATTTTCCCTAGCAATTGCTTGCAAAGGCCAAAGATTGCCCTGCTGAAGTCCAGGGTTGCAATTCTGCTTGCTATTCTGTTCCTGCCACAGGAGATCCTGAACTCCACCATTTAATGGTTGCTGCAACCAAGGCAGCCCTCAAACAGCTTCAACCAGCAGCTTCAACCAGACCCTCCTTGTTAGTGAGGATGAGGTCCAGCAGTGCACCTGTCCTAGTTGGCTCCTCCACCATTTGCAACAGAAAGTTATCATCAAGGCACTGGAGGAACCTCCTAGACTGTGGGTGGCTGGCTGAGTAGTCCTTCCAGCAAACATCAGGGAAGTTAAAATCCCCCACAATAACCAGGGCCTGTGACTGTGAGGCTGCTCTCAGCTGACTGTAGAAGGCCTCATCAACTTCCTCACCTTGATCTGGTGGCCTATAATATACACCCACAACAGTATCACCCCTGCCAGCCTGCCCCTTGATTTTCACCCATAGACTCACAACTCACCCCTCATTCATGCCTGGACAATACTCAATACATTGTAGTTGCTCTCTCACGTAAAGAGCAACTCCACCAGCACGCCTGGCTGGCCTGTCTTTCCTGAAAAGGACATAGCCATCCATGACCACATTCCAGTCATGTGTGCTGTCCCACCATGTCTCCATAATTGCCACCAGGTCATAATCTCCTGCCTGAACACAGTCTTGGTAATGGGACTGTAGATGTAACAAAAGTTGTGCCAGAGGTTAACTAAGCTAGTCTGAGTCTAAAAGCCACTAAAATATAGTAATATTTTAAATTCCTGAGTTTTAATTAATGTGCTATTAATTAAAATGCTAATAAAATGTATATGTTACTTGCTTCTAACTTGTGACCCAACCAAAATAAGCTTGACTTTTTAGTACGTTAAGCTAATTCATATCACTATCATTAAACAGTGAGGAAACTACCAGTACATCAGCACTCATCCCTAAAACACTGCTGCCTACACTCATCAGACTTTTCTCAACATCATAACAATTCTTCATGACTGAATATTTCTTCTTGCAAAATGTTTATTTCTGTTAAACATTGAGCAAATTGTATACGATCTTGAAATTCCTCTTGAGCAAACACTCTGGGCCTATTAATAAATAAAATGTGACACAAAAATCAGGGTATTTCAAGTGCCCTGAAATACATTTCTTGGCAACTGTTTCATGACTTATTTGTAAAAGTGCAAAGCCTGGTTGGAGGCTTGTAGCTAGCGGGGTTCCCCAGGGGTCAGTATTAGGTCCAGTCTTGTTCAACCTGTTCATCAACGACCTGGATGAAGAGACCGAGTGCACTTTCAGCAAGTTTGCTGATGACACCAAACTGGGAGGAAGGGCTGACACACCAGAAGGCTGTGCTGCCATTCAGGGAGATCTGGGCAGGCTGGAGGACTGGGCAGAGGAGAACCTAATGAAGTTTAACAAGAGCAAGTGTATGGTCCTTCATCTGGGGAGGAATAACCCCAGGCACCAGTACAGGTTAGGGGTGGACCTGCTAGAAAGAAGCACTGCAGAGAAGGACTTGAGAGTTCTGGTTGACAACAGATTGACCATGAGTCAACAATGTGCCATTGTGGCCAAGAAGGCTAACGGTATCCTGAGGTGCATTAAGAAGAGTGTGATCAGCAGGTTGAGGGAAGTTGTCCTCCCCCTCTACTCAGCTCTGGTGAGGCCACACCTGGAGTATTGCACCCAGTTCTGGGCTCCCCAGTTTAACAAGGACAAGGAATTACTGGAGTCCAGTGGCAGGCTACAAAGATGATTAGGGGTCTAGAGCACCTTTCTTATGGGGAGAGACTGAGAGAGCAGGGTCTGTTCAGCCTGGAGAAGAGAAGGCTGAGAGGGGATCTGATAAATATTTATAAATATCTCAAGAGTGGATGTCAAGAGGATGGGACCAGACTCCTTTCAGTGGTGCCCAATGATACGATGAGGGGCAATGGGCACAAACTGAAGCATAGAAGGTTCTATCTGAATATGAGGAAAAACTTCTTTACTTTGAGGGTGACAGAGCACTGGAACAGGCTACCCAGAGAGGTTGTGGACTCTCCTTCTCTGGAGACATTCAAGACCTACCTGGACAGATCCCTGTGGGATCTACTCTAGGTGAAACTGCTTTAGCAGGTGGGTTGGACTAGATGATCTACAGAGGTCCCTTCCAACCCCAACCATTCTGTGATTCTGTGACCCTGAAACCTTCAAACTGTTATAATTGATTATTCATGGTCTTCCATTTAAAACGTTTTAGGAAATATAATAGGAAAAATAAAATTAGCTCAGCTAATCTAGTCACCAGTATAGGCAATAGGTAGTAAATCGGGAGTATAAACTGTTCCCAAGTAATACACAGAATGCAGGTGTATTCAATAAGTGAGCAATTTTTACAGGTGATGCTCTTTTTTTACCCTCTCATGTTACTTATTTTTTGTGGAAAGTATAATAATATACTACAAATGGAAATGTGAAACTAACGTGAAATATTTATTATTCTGATCACTTTGCTTGTTTGACAAAACTTGTTTTCTCTTGCTTTATCTGTTTTTGTCTTTTAATAGCATTCTTTGCTTTACACCATCCATCACAATGGGTCCATGACCATAAGGATGATCCCGATTACAATAATGCATATGTAACAGTAATGGGTAGGTAATAGTGGGCAAAAACTCTTTAGCTTTGCCGATCAGTGAAAGAGAAAATGAAATAAAGATAAAACAAACAAACAAAAAAAGAGCAAAAATTAAGGATTTTTGTTTGATTTCCTGATATTACATTGAAAATGAAAGTATTTTAATTTTTAGTTAAATTCATGCATGATTGTTACACCTTACTGTAAAATCCCAAATCCTTCAGTAATGATTGTGTTTGACACAGTGTACCTAATAGCATATATGAAATATTGCTGATTTGGCAAGAAGAGGGAGCAAGGTTGCCACAGTACATCATGCAAAGTGCCATGAAGAACGCGATCAACAGGTACACAGTATCCACATCATGCTTAGGAGCAACCAGGTGTTTTGGTGAATGTGGCCTCTGTATCCAACAGGAGCACACATGCCTCATTCACTGCCTAACTAAAGTAACCACAGCTGGAGGAGATTTGCCTCATCTCTGTTCTTGCTGTCACATATCTAGAGCTGGTGGTGGTTGAGTGGGAGTCCACCTGGCCTGGAGGAGGAGGAGAGGGAGCTGTTGCCCCTCATCCCACCACCTCAGAGTCCTGCCTGCAGTGAGACAGGTCCCTGGGTGTCATCCCCTGGGGCTCTTGAGACATCCTGTCAGGAGCATTCAACTGCAGCAGCAACAACAGTAAGACTTGGGGTTTGGGAAGAGGAGGAATGTCAGCACTGGTGCAGCTACATCCTTATGGCTTGTTACACCGACACCACTTTCCCACGTGTAGACAAGCCCTCGAGCAGGCACCGCTGTATTGCTTACACTTCCATTAATGGAGCTCACAGAGCTCGCCTGTTCCTGGCACTTGGCCTGGTTCTTCGGTCCTTCCAGAAATTGCCAAATTAAGATGTAAAGGAATGAAAGAATAGCTTTTCACTTCATTGTCATTTCAGTGGGTTCCTTCAGGGTTTGTGCCAATTCAGATGCTCAAGTCATATTTGATTAAGCTAAGTACAATCAAGGAGGAACATTTCCAGGCCAAATCTAATAATTAAATAACAGAAACAGTACTACCAAATCTGTTGCCCATCATGGTATGCAATCAGAGTGTCTATGCATGTAATTACAACTGTGGTTATCCCAAGCATAATTCTTTATGATTAAAGCCAGTAGATTTTGCAACATATTCCCCTGATGTGTAATCCTACTATTGATATTTTTTTTCTATATTCTGTTAGAAATCGTATTAAAAAGCTGCAACTCAGAGGAGAGAGTATTCTAAATACTCCATCTGTGATAACGATGGTTGAATCTTATGAATCATGTTGATTTCTTTCTGATGAAATATGAGTTTTTATTTCAGAGTAGATTTCTACAGATTAATAAACTCTTAACAATGCTACCTCATAGCATCAGTGCTAGTAGATAACAGATTGTAGATTACGAATGCATATTTGGCATAGGGAACAGTGTTCAATGGCATGAGGTATCCTAACAGATTCATCTGGTTTTCAATCACTTTTGACTGCTTGCAAATACGATACCTCTTTCAGTAGGTGTCAGAGTTTGCAGCTCTCTGCCATGAACTTAGACAAATTTTGTGACAGACTGTTGTCACTCACAGCTGTTTGTGTCTTAAAAGCTGCTAGTAAACAATTGTCAAGGAACCAACCTCGCGTACGCCTAAGGAAAGTGTGTTCTGAGTGAGCCACCATTTGGATGTCTTTATGTTCTAGCCCAGATTCATTCCACAGCTTGTGTTACACTTAACTTAAACTTACTTCAAAGTTAATCCTACTCAATCCTTAACATTTTTACAGTTGTGCCAATTTATTTGGGGTATGTAGTCTGTTTAATTTTATTGTCCTTTCTTATATAGATAATATATATAGTCATACTTAATGTTTATAGAAGAATGTATGTGTGTGTACATGTTTGTGCAGGGGTACATAAATATTTTGCTACTACAGGCTTGATTAGTGGGCAGTCAGTAAATAAACAGCAAGTAAATAGCAAGAAAATTATGACATTTTCAGATTTAAAACAAACAAGTAATTGCCATGCTTTATATGAAGCAGCATCCTTACTGCATTACATCTCGATACAGGTTGCTGTCTGAAAAGCCATCATAAGGGTAAAAAATCTAGGACTAGTTTTGTAAAAACCACAGCTGTCATTTCAAATTATATCAGATGACTTGAGATCAGTGTGTGGTGGTAGTGGGGAAGAAGGGCTACTTTTTTTCATCAGTATTTACCTGACATTTCCTATAGGTTAGATATTTTAAGTACAGCTTGTACAGGTAAGTGGGGACCTTGCCAAAGAGCACAATATAATATAAGCAAATAAGTACATTTTAAATACAAATACCAACATTTCAGATTATGGCTTCAAAGCAAATCTCAGCTGTGATTCCCATTTATGCTATAGGAATAACTCTGAATGAATATGGAAATCCTGTTACACCTTACCTTTTGTAGGACTACCAGGAAGACTTTTAGTCTGACTGCATTTCAGGGTGAATGCATTCAGAAACCAGCAAGATGATGAAAATCAGTGTGCCATAAACTATAGTTGTCCACTATTACAGATTAATTTTAATAATTTTCAGCTTGCTTTATACCATACCGCTGAACATATGGCAGCAATTTCAGAAAAATAACAAGTTCTTAAATGTATCTGTAGAGATCAGCACACAACAAAATCCTCATATGCAGATATATATGAACCGGGATAAGTTTCAATTCTGCATCCTAACTGCTCATCTTTAGTACTCATCTAAGTATGATATCTCATTGTGACAGATACCCAGGGGATCAGAGTCACTCATATAATCCATTCTTCAGAGCATACTCTGTAAAGACCAGGTAGAGAGAACAGGGAAAACTGCCTCTTTTTTTAATGTATACCTTCAGCATTTGGGCTGTAGTTTGTCAGGCCAACATATCTTTCTAGAGAGGATTATTAATTAGAATACCATTCAACCTAGAATAAGTAGACTTTAACTGTAATCCAATATCCACTGTATCTAGACAGCAATAAATTATACTTGTCTATCAGCTACTGGATCATTTTTAGTTTTCTATCTAGAGGAGCTCATGTTAAGATCAGTTGGAGTGTCTGTAACAGAGCTATGGTCTACTTGTAAATCATTACTGGTTTCACCATTTGTAGGGCTTATTATTTAGAAATAAGCATGCCTATAGTCATGCATAGCTAGTGAAAAGTTCTGGGGACAGATATGAACAGTACCATCACACAATTACCTTGAACTTTTTTTGACTCATACTGTGGCTTGAATTTACCTTAATCCTGTAAAGCTTGCAGTGAAACAGCACAATCCATGGATGGTAGAAGCTTCATCAAATATAAATACAAAGCAGTATGAAAATCCTGTGTCTCCCAGCTGAACAGGTAACTAAATATTTACCTAGGATGATAACCTTCTACTATTATGCATTTAAGTGCAAGAACTCAATGCTATTGAATGAAATTGTATCTTGGTCTTTCCTTCATTGTTACCAGTCTGTCACCAAGTAATTCAAAAGAAAAAGAAGCAACATGTATTGTGCTCAAAGCCGAGTAAAGCTCATCTTAGCATTGATATGTGTTGTATTCTATTTTAATTTCCCAAGGTTCATGCCAAGGAGATGTGCATTTCAAAAGTATCTGTTTGTGGTTATGTTTAGTTAACAAACTCTCAGCATAATATCATGTGACTAAAGTTTACTGCTCACACTGAAGGATGAATTAGTAAAAACAACAAAAAGTGTGCACCAAAAATCTTCACTTCCGTCACATTTGACCGAAGTTTCGCAGTGGCCATTTCTTCTCTTTCTTCTTTCTCTCCCCCCCACCTTGTCCCCACCCCCATCCTTCCCAGATCAGTGTTCATTTATATTCTACCGGTAGGATTCCAGTCCAACTGCAGGGTCTCTTGAGAACAGGCTGACCTAGGAAGCATTCTAAACAGATTCGTATAAATAATAAGCTGGTCTACTAATATTGAATATAAAGCCTAGTGGCTCTCATATTAAAAAAACCAGCTAATAATGCCTTAGTTCAGGATCAACAATTGTAGAGAGTTTTGTCACTTTGGGTTCAGTATTTCACTGTATTATGATGGGAACATTAAATCTGAAATTTCTGACTTTCTGCAATTAGAAACTCAACCTTAAGTATAGTGTTAATGTCGTTATTTGCATGAAATAATATATCTAAAAAGGGAAAAAATCAAAGCATGACAGAGGCTATTTATTTCTCACTGATTTAGTCTTTTTTATATACCACATTTTTGTACTGTAAATGAGGTTTCCTTTTCCTTTACAGCATGTGGTGCTGCTGATCTGTCTTGGGATAGTTTTGGGATGTGAACCTGAGATATTTACTAGCCCTGATACAGCAAACCATTTCAGTACAAGCAGTAATTAAGGTTATTCTGAAAGCAATTCCTGTTTATCCAGATACAGCAGGAGGCAACTAATGTAACATTGTTTCTCCTGAACAAGATATAAAGCCACTTTTCATATTTAAGTGTGAAAGCACCCAAACCAACCAACAAACCCAAAGACAAGTAAATAGCTGACTCCAAGGTCTTTCCTACAGAGTAGCTGCGAAAAAGAAAGGTAAAAAAGAATTTACACCGCTTAATCACAGGCAGATATTTTAAGAGAGTAGCAGACTCCTTCCATCATAAACAGAAGGAGACAATTCCTCCAGTGATTCAGAACTTCTGCTTAGGCACTGACCTTAAATACTTAAACACTCAAGCTGTGTGCCTAAAATTAGAAAAGTGAAATCCCTGAAGTCTATGGATAGCTATAATGACATGACTCCTAAATCTGTTTACGTCAGTGCAGCATTCAGTACAACTGAGTTCCAGCTGGGACCTTGAGATTCAAGCATGATACGCATGGATCATATAAAACATGCACAGGATCCCTGCCACCTAAATTTAACTATGCAAAAGATCAGCATTTCCAATTAATTCTGTCTTATATAGCTATTTTAGAATAGGATCAACTGTCCCTTGGAAGTACCTACTTCTCTGATGACTGTAAATGGAGACTAGAAGATTAGCTTAGACTAGATACCCAACTTTAAGTTGGTTGTAGTTAAGTGAGTTGAATCCTACCCAGCATGATTAGGACTACAGTTTTGTTATAACAAATGCCAGAAGAACTTACAGACTGTCCCTGATGCATATTAATGTCAAAAGTCACTAACTAAAAATAGCCTTTGTTTCCAGAGACTGCTGAACAATGATCATACGAATGCTGCAATAATAAGGTAGTCAGTTTGAGCAGATAATAGGTATTGCCATATTCTTGTACAAGTCAGAGTGGTACCGTATAACATCCACTTTGCACATGTCTAAATGTCACCAAAACCAGTTTCTCTCAGTTTTCTCTTTACGAGCAGACAGACGTATGCACTAAACCTCTAAAGGTAAGATGTAGGGCCTGTAGCACCACTTTTTTCCATTTCAGGAAAGCTACTTACAGTAACTGACAAATAAAGGACCCTTCTTTCAGTCATTGGGAAGTAGGAAAGGAAATTATTTTAAGATTAATGGGGAGAGAAACCTCCTGGCCTCCTTCCTGTATAGGCTGGGTTATAGGAATGTCCCCCCTGAGAGAACATGTAGATGAAGAGCCCATTTTAAACAGAGTAGAAGACAAAGAGGAAAATTGATTTTAAAAGTGGCCTTTCTCTGCTTCCTAGCTATTCAGAATATAGAGGCCATGTCTGAATGACCACCTGGTATATTTATTCTGAAAAACAAACAAAAACCCAAACTCAGCAGGAAGCTGCAACTTTATGAAACCAGTACGTAACCAGTAGGCAAGTAAAGTGACTACAAATCCTGTTGGGTTGAATGACAGAAAGGAAGTCCATTAAAAGATGCATACTGAACAAAGGTCTAAAGGTTTGGTCTTACCTGGTACAAACTCTGACAGCTGCCCAGTGGTCTGTGTTAGGATACTGGTTTCTTATTTTAGAGGACCACATCACTACAAACACACACACACACACATGAGCATATACATGAACACTCAGCAAAATCTCAAAGGATACCCTATGGAAGCTTTCAAGGCACTGTGTGCCTCTAAGAGCTCCTTAAAAAGCACCGTAGGTAAACCAGCCTGACAGTTATGTAGGAGATACAGCAAAAACAATAAATTGGCATCTTCTTGTAATGTGATAGAAATCAAATGGCAGACTTTTGGCTTGACCTATCACTGCTATCAGGTGTTACCATTATGCACAGCTGTATTTAAGTTGCTCTCTCTGGATATCATGACAAAGACACTAGCAAGTGAATCAGTTCTTTTTCACTTTTTTGAATATTTATTTTTGTTTCTAGAAAAATAATATGCAGAATTTAGTAACCTGTTGGTTTAGAGCTGGCACAGGTAAAAGAGCCTTGGAATGCCACTGATGATTAGTGTACAACCACACTGCAATCACTGCAATGCAATGTAGACATGAAAGCTAGCTTAAAAAACAGCTAATTCAGATGCCACGAAACTCCTAGCTGGGACAACAGGGTGCTCAGCAATTGCTTCCTGAGTGAATCTTCATCCACCTATGAAGCAGGCACAGTTCCATGCCATGATGGGCTGCTTGGTTGCAATATTAACTAATCTGGCTGTGCCTCTGCCCCATTGTGATCACAGTAATGATGATTGTGTAGACATAGATTTGGATCATTGATTGTGGAGTGCTAAAAGAGTCACAGATTATTTTTGTCATGGCAGGCAGCTTGTGTGATTCAATCCACAGAGAGCCATTACTGAGGAAGAAGGTGAGATTTTAATGTCGTCAGGATGGAGCAGGACTTCATACCAATTTCCAGTTCCAATTCCCTGCACAGATGTTAAGGATGTCAGTCTACATTTCTGCTGTAATTTTTCAAGAAGAAAAGCTTTTCTTTTAAAATTCAAACATCCTGTGTAATTTTTTTTGGAAAAGGAAACTCTCCTTGAGACTATATCAGATCCAAAGATCCTTGAGGATCAGTATACTTATAATACATGGATCATTTACACACTAGATCATATCGTCTCTTTTAGAGTCATCATACTCTAATATCAAGGACTCCTGTTCACATACTGCACAGAGCTATTATAGACTATTGTGTTAGGCTTGCCTGGAAGAGTGGGGAGCACTTGAATGCATGGATTATTGACGCAATAGACTGTAATGGTATGTCAATTGTCAAGGCCTGTGTGAGGATACTTTCCTGTGCGGATCATTAACAAAGAAGCTGACACTCTATCATGTCAGTGCAGCTGCCAAGTGCACACACCAACTCTGCATATTAACACCCCTTATGAAATTCTGAATAAGGAGAGTGTGTGCCCACTCCTGGCACTTGAAATTCGCTCAATTTATGTATATTTAATAATTACATACGTGCTTATGCTGCAAAAGGCTGAGGCAGCACAAGAAGTGGAACTGCTTTAAAAAAATAAAGCAAGAAATGCTATAGTGATGAGCAGTATATTGCTCTTCTGTAGCACTTCTCAACAGTGATCTCGGAATGCTTGTGTTATGCCCGGGTGACTTGTGGTATCCTTATTTCATAGACAAAGAACTGAGTCACAAAAATTAGTCTCAGAGAACTCCAAAACTACAACCAACACTTCTGAGACCCAGCCTCAGAGCAGACAGTGCTTACTATATTAAAAAAAAAAAAAAAAAAAAAAAAGTTATGAGAATCCTTAGAAATGAGTTGAACTACACATCATCTCTCTCTTTTTGTTTTGTGTATTTCTGAGCAAAGACTTCTGTTTTAACTCCCAGTTCTGTCTCATGTTCCCTTCTAGGAATTTCTCTTTTACTCTTTCTTATTAACAAACTTAAGTCAAAAAACATTTTTTTGCATTCAGTAGATGACAGTAGACTGATGATTCTCTTTGGCGTGGCCCCTTATGGCCACGCAAAGTGAGAAATGAAACCTCTGGTTGCAAAATTTTTGTCCTAATTTGTCTATAACTTGATACAGTCCTTTATCACCACTGGAAGACAAGAGTAGATTTTACAGTTGCACAATACAGTAATTGTAGGTAGTAGATTTTTCTGCTTATGGAGATGCACTGTCTTTCAGAAGATAGTCCATTTTCTGTAGTATTGGTTGGTTTGTAGGAAATATCAGGAAAAACCTTTCCTTAAAGGTATAGTGTACTGACAATCACCTGCATCAACACATTACCTGGACAATCTCCATCCACCCTTGAATAACACAAATTATTTTGAATTGATAACCATGATGCTAATGGAAAATTACATACTGATATCTCTAACATCAAACCCAGAAGCTGAAGCAAAGCCCATTGAGGCCAGCAAAAAAGATTTCTACTGTTGTCTAATGGACATGTACTCAAGCTCAGGGTTTAGGAAAGATCTTAATACAATAGCCAGAAGATAAGGCAGAGAAAGGACTTAGTTCACCCTCTGAAATTAGAAACACCCTCTCAAGTGTATTTAATTAAGCAACTTTACAAAGACTACAATAAATTAAAATTCTGTATGCAGCCAGTAGATCTTTCAACAAAATAGCCTGTTAAATTGTTCAGTGCTTAGTTGTTGGTGCTGTGTTCAGTGCTTATTTATTGGTGCTGGTGTTGGTGGGTTGTTTGGGTGGAAGGGGTAACACCACAAAATTGTGAGCATGATGTCAAAAGAACTTGAAAATAATACATTGTTCATAAATCTGGTTTTTATGACAGTCATACCTAAGCACATACTTCTTTCTGAGGGATTTTAACTTCAAGCAACTTTTCAAGTTCACAGGAACAGAACTGACTTAGTCATTGAACAAAGCTAAGCACAAAATTGCTAGGAAAAGCAATGTGAGTTAAAAATATGAAGAACCTCAGCAACTAGAATTTTCCAGCAGTTTATTTGGTTTAAAAAAGAAGAAAAATAAATCTATAAAATATAAGAACTAAATATAGTGAAGAGTTCCAATTAACTGATGCTGAAATTTATTTGCTGGAAGATGGAGAGACCTTGAATCAATTGCAATAATGGATAGTATAAAAGAAAAACAAGTGATAAGAAAAAGATAAGGCCAGAAGGTTCAAAGATTATTGCTGTTAAGTAGCCACAAACTCATCTGCTTATATGAAGCTTCTGTGATTTGACTGGATCTAAAAGTTTGGGTTGTGAGACTCACAAGAAAAAAATTCTCTTAAGGTTCTTTTCCTATTTATCACTTTAATTATTCTAAGAAATACGCTGTGGAAAACTTTCTTCATTATATCATTTCTGCCTTAACCCAACCAAAAAAGGAAGAAGGAAAGTTAAATTCAGAATTAACAACCAGAAGTTAACTAAGCATTTTTCAGTTTCATATTTTCCTCAGAGAATTTTTACTGGAAAAATAGTACTGTCTTACTAGGACAATGCCTTTCTATATAAACATTTTTATCAGAAATATATGTATGTATTCTAGTTTGTATAAACAAGTACCCAATGAAAGCTGGTAGCAGAGGGAAGTATTTCTATAAATACTGTTATGAAAACAGAGCTGACTGATCTCTTTATGATTGTTATATTTCCTTGCAGATGTTGCACACCTTCCTATATGCAGAAAACCCATTTATGTATTCCTTAACATGCTTTGGGTTAATGGGTTTGTAACTAGAATTGGCTTTATGGAAGTTATCAGAAGAAACAAAGCATAAATATCTCCATGGCAGGTTTGTTGGGAACGTGACCACAGACTGTTGGAAGTTCATTTGGCACCAATCACATAAGCAAATTCCTCAGACACAGGGATTTCTTTTCAGGGAGAGAAAAACAGTCATGTAGCCACCATGTAACCATCATGTGATCATGTAAACATCATGTAAACAGCCAATTTAACTTTGTTTCACTTGTATCTTCCATTTGTAGCTGTTCATCAGTCCCAGTGTTTGAGAAACACAGCACCCTCCACTGAGTCTTCATCAAATCCTCATATGCGAGGGTGGATCATGACTATGACTGTTGTGGCTGACAGGATTTCAAGAGATTTCTCTGAGAAGCTAAATTCACATGTGAGGCTTCAGTCTGATTTGCCTGAGAATGTACTCCTCTCTTTTTAAATAACAAGTTCTAATTTCCAAGATCAACAGAACACAGGAGTGAGAAGAGCAGTGAGAACTGGATGTGGTAAAGGTTAGGCAAGCTGGACAATGTAAATAACAAGCAAAGAGTAGCAAGTATTGCATCTAATGAAGGTGATTCAGTTTGATGCAGGTTCATTTAAAATTATGAAATGGCAAGAAGCTCTTCTATTTTAAACTGTTTACAGAATCACAGATCACAAAGTTGTTGAGGTTGAACAAGACCTCATCTAGTCCACATTCGCTGCTTATAGTAGGATTAACTAGAGCAGTTTATTCAGGGTCATGTCCAGTTGGGTTTTGATTATCTCCAAGGGTGGAGTCTTCACTACCTCTCTGGGTAACCTGTCCCAGTGTTCAGCTATCCTCACAGTTAAAAGTTTTTTTCTTATGGGATTTCCCTATCTGTCAATTTGTGTTCACTGCCTTTTGTATTGTCACTGAGCACAAATGAGAAAAGCCTGACTCAGTTGTCTTTAATTCCCCAATCCTGTATTTGTACACATGGATAAGATCTCTCTGAGCTTTCTCTCTCCAGGCAGAACAGCCACAGCTCTCTCAGCCCTCCTCATATGAAAGATGTTCCATACCATTAATTATCTTTTTGGTCCTTTTCTGGACTGTCTGCAGAATGTCTATGTTTCTGTTGTACTGAGGAGCCCAGAGCTGGACCCAGCACTCCAGGTGTGTCTTCCAGATCTGAGCAGATGGAAAAGGTCACAACCTTTAACCTTCTGGTGATGCTTTTGCTAGTGCAGACCAGGGTGCAGTTGGCCTTCTTTGCTGCTAGGGCACACCATAGGTTCATATTCAACCTGGCATTCAATAGGTTGCCATGGGTCTTTTTTTTAAAAACTACTTTCCATCCAGTCAGCTCCCAGCATGTACTGGGGCATAGTGTCAGACAAAGGACTTTTAATTTCCCTTTGCTTTACTTCATGAGGTTCTTGTCAGTCCATTTCTCCAGCCTGTTGAATGGCAACACAGGCATGTGGTACACAAACCACTTGTTCCAGTTTTGTATCATCTGCAGCTTTGCTAAGCGTGCACTCTGTCCTAATTCAGGTCACTAATGAAGATCTTATTCAGCATTGGTCTCACTTTCAACCTCTTCAGTGCCCTACTATTGACTGGCCTCCAGTTGGACTTCAGGAGGCTGGTCACACGCCTTTGAATTCAACAGTTCCATCAGTTTTCAATACACCTCACTGTCTGTTTAGCTAGTCTGTATTTCATTAACTTATCAGTGATGATATCAGAGAAGATAGTGTCAAAAGTGTTGCTAAAGTCAAGGGGAACAGTACACACTGCTCTCCCCTATGTGTTGTCTGTGTCAGAAGTCTTTTAGAAGTGACAACTCACCCAAAATCCAAGCACAAGACTTTGTAAATGGCAAATAGTTTGGCAACCCTTTCATACTAAACACAGCTACAGAGACACACCTTATTTATTCATACAAACTTACTGTGCTGCTTTGGGGTATTTTGGATGTGTCTGTGCCCAATTGGATAGAAATTACCTGAAATATTTTAATTACTTTTATTTATTTATTATGAGCATGGAAAAACCACTTTGGGTGAAGGTAATTAAATGAGCTCATTGGACTCTGCTGGATTATGATGATCTGAAGATTTTCTTGTGAGTTAAATGCTAGAGTTGCCATTAATAATTTCAGTCAAGTGGGATGTAGTTAGTTCACAGCCTGTTTTTGACACTGCCAGTGAACACCCATCCATGTGAAACTTCCAGAATTCACAGATGTTTCCATTATTCCCTGGCAGTCATCCCAGTGTCTGACCACATCAAATGTAGCAGGCTAACCTGTCACAGAAAACCAAATTCACCACAATATTTGGGGCGACTCTTTTTTTTATTAATCTTATCATTGTTTTTTGACAAGAGCTACATGAAACATAGTATTCTCTGCCACATAAAGGAAAGCAACATATGGTGCATGGGATATAGGAATACCAAAGGGTATGATTTCCAACTGATTGTGGTTGCCCACTGCTTACTGTAATATTCTAGAAACATTGTCTGGTAAAGCACTTCTGATTAACTGCATTTGCTGGAGATAAAGGAATGTGCTTTGATCACTTGCATATTCAGAGATGTCCGTTAGTTATCTGTAAATCAATATATTGATTTTTGGACTGTTTGTTTCTAAGAGTAAAGGAATTGCTTACAGGCTATTCATTCAAGTTCATACCCTTACATGAATTCTCCCTTGTGGTCAGCAGCCACAAAGTATTGTGATTTTCAGTAACAAAAGACTTAGTCAGAAGAAACAAACACTGAACATTGCCTGGAGGCACTAAAAAAACTTGAAACACTTGTTTTTGGAAATCAGAAGTAACAAGGCTGTTGGCTTTCAGCAGCCAATCTGTCTGATTATGTCAAGCTAATTATGACTCTGTGAACCACTTTTAAATATAATTATGAATAACATCCATGAGATCTGATATATGTTTTTTATACTGTCTTGAAAACACCTTTGCCTGTTATTGCATCTGTATTAAGAAGAAATACTTTTCTTTCAGACAAATGGTTCACTTCAGCCCAAATGTTCTAAACATCAATAAAGCTAATCAGGGTTAATAATGAAATGAGTCTTAAACTGAAGGTTAAGCTGAGAAAACAAACTGAGAAGCAGGTTCTTCTTTTTCCTCAATTGCGAACTGAAACTGAAGAGGCTTATCATAATCAAGTGATGAGTTGAACTTAGCACTTACAATGTCTAGCCTTATGAGCAAATAGTGATATTTATTGATGGTATTAATGTTTTAAAATAGGCGTAGACCTTTTATAATACCACCGACATTTCATTTTATGGAACATGGAATGTAGAAGCTGTAAAGTCATGATTAATATTGCTAACAGTAATAAGTGGAAGTGTAATAGTAATTTTTGCTCGTATTTGCTTATATTATGTGAATGCCTTCAGTGTTTGAATGAACTCTATAGGGATACAATTTTCCCTTGGTTTGGAAATTGACTGACTTCCAAAAACATTGCACAGAAGGACACCAAAGAGTTCAGAATATTTACTTTAACTGTTAACTGACCAGAGGCTGTGATAGTCACTTAGAGGTATGTATCCTAGCTGAGCAATTAGTTGTATTATTTAATCCTTCCCAGCATGTGCTGCTGTGTAGTGAGGGATTTGAATGTGTTCAGCATCTTGGTCCTGCAGAAAAAGATGCTAATCATCCAAAGACTTCTGAAAAAATATCACAAGGTCAAAATAAAACTGAAATAAAGTTGAGCAAATGAAAGCAATCAGAACGGAAAATAACTTCTACCCGTGCTTAGCTTTGTGAAAGCCACTGCCAGATTTTGACTGTTGCAAACGAACTGTACAGTAAGAGTTCTCTACCTGACTTGCCTAGATCTCTGTTTAAGAAGTTCATCCATCCATATGAATAAACAATATTTGTGAAATACTGAAGGTTATCCTATAGTAGAATGGTAGAAAAGGAAAAAGGTATCAGGACTGTAAAAAGGACTTTTACCACCCAATGTTCAGGCTAACCTGAAGAAAGCAAATTATCAGCTCATCTATGCCTTAGTGGTTTCCATTCTGCTTTTTGTTGTCAAGTTTCTATTTTCTGGTTAAGTAAATCTCAAAACAATGGCAAAAAAATATGCCCAGAATCACATACAAGATTGCAGGTTATAGAATATACTCTCAACTTACTGAAGGAACAGCGTTCACATTTCAAGACTTATTGAAATATTTATTTTTGTTTATTTGTGGTATCAAAATGGGCACAAATAGCAGCTGAGAAGAAAGCTAGAAAGGATAGGGCATTGCTTACATCTGAACACTTTAAGAGTTATAAAATAAGGAAAAAAGGTAAGATTTTTTTCCTTTGCAATATAATTGAGTGGGTTTTTTTTCTGTTTGGATGTTTAAAAATTGTCTAGAATATCAGATATAAATATATATGCAGTGTCTTGCTGTAAAACCATTCCTCTTCTTCTTGAGTGTAAGATAATGAAAACCTGTTTGACATACAGGAACTGCTGTGAAACAGTGGCAACTCACTTCAAAGAATATAAAGAAAATTCTAATTCTTGAATTACCTGCTTCTGTGGAAGTTTTTCAAAATGGAATAATAATCAGGGAACATCACTAGAGATGCAGTACTTTTTGATTTCTTGGTTAGCGGTTCAGTTCTGTCAGTGATATCTGTACCCTGTCCTATGCTTTCAACAGGGATTGTAGTTGTGCATTTTAAAGCAGGAGAAAACAGTCCTCAAATTTATTCTGATGTTTAAAAACTCCCTGGGGCAGAGGCTACCCTCCCGATACATGAGCCTGCAACTCCTATTAGTACCAATGGGCCTCGAAGAAAACGTGTACAGAGAGTTCACAATCCTGAATGACTAGAATCAACAAGATGTTTGCCATTGCTTCTGTACACACAGGATAAAGCTCATGTATGTCATAAACAAAGTGATGTGTTTTAACCTGGTTTCTTATTGCCTTCTTTGTATTAGTGGATAGCTAACATCAAAAAGCTTTTCAGGTGGATAATGATCTCACCCTTTGCCTTTTAACCATAGAATTTTTAATTGTTTAGTTGAGAGAGAAAGCATCTGGTATGGTAAGAATCTCATAGCAGTTCTTCAAGGACAAAATATTTATTAAAAAGACAGAAATATTCCTCCATAGAGCCACTGCCTATCCATTTAGTCTATGGAGGAGTTAGACATTTCACATACTGAACATCAGTGTTTTGTTTGTTTCTTGGTGGGTTTTGTTTGGTTGGTTGGTTGCTGTTTGGTTTTGTTTTGGGGGGTGTGTTTGTTGGTTTGGTTTGATTTGGTTTGGTTTTCAGTGATCCAGATACTGCTTCTTAATAGGGCTATGCATTTTTACATCTGCAAAAATAAGAATGGTGTTTGGATAAACTCCCACATTGTATTTATCTATTGATATATGGATATTCACTTTGAAAACTTGACTTCTGGATATGGATAAGGGTGTCTTTACAAGATTCTTTTGAGGGAAATAAATACAATTAAATCTATTTTACAGAGATGAAGAAAAGAATTAAACATTAAACTTAGACACCTAAGGACTATTCACAAAAGCTAGCTGTAGTCAGACAGTTCCAGAGCATGATTCAATGTGCCTGAAGATATGCTTTCCATCAAACCCTTGAGCTTCTCTCTCTTTCTCTCCCTCTGTGGAGTGTATGGGGAACCTGGGATGATTGGTCCCCACAGGCTAAATTTTGCATTTGAGAACAGGCAATGCAAACCTAAGTGTTTCAACCATGTATTTGCAATTGCCTATTCCCTGTGTGGCCTTAGCCTACATTTTGGCTCTCTGCACAATGCAGTGGAGTCTGGCAGGAAGGAAGCAAAATCAGGACTCTACTTAGGAAGTCATTCAGAGATATCAAGGAGAAAACGATGTGCCTTGAAATAACACTCATTGCAGGATATGATTGCTTTATTCACCTCTAGCAGCAGGTCTGAGGAGCCCTTTCTGGAAATGCAAAACAAAGAGAGAAAACAAGTGCTTCTTTGCCAGGAGCCACCATGTATTTATTAATAGTTCTGCTCCCTTTTTTCCCTCTATATTGAACAACTTCAGAAAAATTATAGCAAATGGTCCCCATCTTCCTCTCCCCATCTAGCAGCTGCAGGCTAATCAGTATCCCAGTGGTTAGGATAATTCACTTTGGTCAGAAACTCATCCAGGAGATTAGAAAAAATAACTGACCTCTCAGCTATTGTGAGAGGGAGAGGAAGTTAATTTCATAGATACCTTTGTAGCATTTAGCCTTTGGAAAGCACCTAAAAGTATTTGTTGATGTCTTTGTCTTTTAAGATGATGAAGAAAGTTCATGGCAGAGGCCAGTATTATCTCACTGTCTCCTGAATCTTGATCCACTATCTCAGTCACCGGATGATAAAACCAAGGGGACGTATGTTAGAAATGAAATGAAACAGGGCTGTTTTCCTTGTGGAGGTTGGAAAAAGTGTCATATATATGAACAAACTTTAGAAACTTGGCAACTTTTGTAGCAATTCAAAAGGTTGAATAGTGTCTTGAATGTATTTATAGCAATGTTCATTTCAGACCTAAACATCACCAGCTCGTTTGGTTGCTGTTCTTCAGCCTATTCAAGCCAGAATGTTGTTTGTCTCACTATCATTTTGCCTTTATTAAAATAGAGTTTAATGCCAGATTTTTTCTGTGTGAAAGACATGGAGAGATATCTGAAAACCTGTAATGTGCTCAGGCTGATGAGAACAGAGCCGATTTAATGCACATTACTTTGTTACAATTTAGATGTAGGACACCAATACTGTTTTTAAACATGAGCAAAACATGACATCAAAAGGTGATTTATTTTTTTTTTTTTTCACTAATTCACTCAAATTTCAACCAAGCATGAAATACCTATAGGAAATAGAAACTCAGGATATGAATTACCAGGAGCTGAGTAATCTCTTACCCCAGGGGTTTTGTGTTTTGTATATATATATGTGCAAACATATGTGTAACCTAGTCAGATCTTAGATGCTGAGCAGGAACAACTTCTTATAATAATAGAATAAGAACTACAAAGGAAGTCCAGAAAGAGATGATGAAGGTAATCTGCTAGAATTTCAAGTTGGATCCATCCAGCTGAAGAACTCATTTGTCAATTCAGACATGAGGCAAACTTCCCAAACCTTGTCTCTTATCACAAAGTCATTCTTCAGCCTCACAGCACAGAGCAAGTCCTCCTGCTCTGCCCAACATCCCCCAGCACATGTGAGGTCTCGAAAGCTCACGGCACTGAAAATATGATGTAAAGGCTTGTTGAAAATTCTAGATTCATGCTTTCCCCATTGTTAAGACAGACAATCTACTCTGAATTCAAAGACTTGCTCTTATATAACAGCTTCTTGTTTCATATGTTGTAGAAAAGAAGCAACAAAAATTCTTGAAGGCATGAAACGTACTCCAGGATAGAACCAATCTTCAGTTTTCTAGCAAACATCAATGGTTAAAGAAGGCCAGCTTATCACAGGCAGGAGTCTTTTCGGGAACAGTTTCAGTGAAACACTCCATTGGAAAGGTTCCTCACTTTCATTGTAGGTAGTAACAATTGCCTGTCTTTTAGTGATTAAACTCTCCCAAAGTTCGACCTCTTGTTACAGTATGTTCTCCATATTCCATCTTATGCTTTGCAAGACATATTCTGAGTTATAATCTCTGAGATATAACCTCTTGGGGCGCCTCTGTGAAAAACACTGCTGCACAGTTGAGTTTCACCTAGCTTGTGTACATCACAGGCATCAGGACACAGATAAATGGGGTGGGATGGGGAAGGAAGAGTGACAGGTGCTGTCCCTGTCTCCCACTGAGACAAGGAGAGGGACACCTCTCAGGGAACCTGAGAACTCAGAATTACTCCTGTGTCCCTTATCATAGATAGAACTAAGGTATCTGATTTTAACACCAATGCCTCACATGAAGACAATGCAGAAAATATCACTGTGGATTTATGATGCCTCTATGAGCTATTCATCATTTGGGAGTAAAGATTTGATCCAGATTAGCTGAGGATACATGGTTACATTGCCACTGCATAAACCCTCGTGGTTCAAAGTATACCCATCAGTATACCTGGAGCAAATTTCCACAAGGAAATTCTGTATATGTTAGATCAATGTCTTCCATCATTTCAGTACTTATTTTTTTATTTAAAGTTAGAAAATGCAAACTTGGAATTATGAAACTGTGGCCTGAGTCTCACATCTTACACAGGCATCACCACACTGTTATCGTTTACTTTGTCAGCTCAGGTAACAAGTTTTGGCTGCTTATGAACCAAGTGGGTGTCAATATGAGGCCTAAAGAGGAGACACTGGGATCTGAAAGTTCCTTTCATTTTTGCATGAAAATGGTATCTGACAGGCAGTGAGGATATATATTAAATAATAATATGGATACTAATAAGAAATCTACATCCAGATTTCAGCTTTGTATTATACACTTTATAACATACAGGAACAAAGCATATTTTATCAAGCACAAGGCTACTTTTTATTAACACTGGTTTCTGAATGTGATATGAAACTCAGACTGAAAATAATTTTTTTCATCTGTA
>NC_138663.1:146163310-146198310 GCF_964273445.1 Streptopelia decaocto
CAACCTTATTGAAAGTCTTTTGAACTGTACAGGGAAGGCAAAGTTGAGAAAAGAGAGTACATGCAGAATACTAGAAACAACAACCAAAAAAGTGTGTTTTGTGGCTTCAGCAAAAGTAGTTTGGACATAAAATCATAACATTTTTCATTTAAGATATTGCTAAGGATTTGGACTATGTTCTTTTCCATTTTCTCATCAACCACATGCATGAAGTGTTGTCAATCCCTCTGACATGAAAATAAACACATACACACACACACACACACAAAAAAAAGGATATCTTTACAATAAAAAGCATAAAGCATTGTAGTTTTTAAATCAAAAAAGCACATAAAATTTCATTTTATTAGGTTCTTTGTGCAAAAAAGTTAGAAGTGCAATTTAAGAACATGTGAAAACAAGTGAACACAAAGAAATGCAGATATTTTCTATTCATTCACTTGTGGTGTATGAGCACAGCTATCAGTGAAAAGATTTGTTGAATAGGGTATTTTTCCAAGCTCAGCTAAAGGCAATATTTATCTAAAAGCTGTAAAAGCACCTCCATTTACAGTATAGAAAATGAAGCAACAGATTTTTATAAGCCCAGCAAGTAGCTTGGTAGTGCAAGACATCTCCTACATGGCCACATTGAGCATTTCAGGTGATGCAGATAGGCATCTTCAGGTGTGAAGAACCAAAAGATAGTAGGATTGAAGTCCCGAATTCCAAAAATATAGTATTCCATTAAACTTGAAGTAGAAAAAGAAGTCAAACTTTATGTGTCAGCATGTCAGTCCTCTATTCAATGCCAGGTCAAGTAGTCCTGCTGTCAGTTCTACATAGTTAGTAGTGAGAATGTTTGTCTTTACCATGGATAGACTTTTTGTTAGAGCTGCCATCTAAGCTCATATATTACCAACCCCCCCCAAATTTGGAAAACTTAAATGGTACTAGACAATTTCCACAGTGCCCCTAAATCATCTGGTTGTATGGTGACATAACTGCTTGTACCCCCATGCTTTAGGGAGTCACCTGTATCCAGGATGCTGTCAAAGCCCTGTGAGAAATTGGGCAAGGCAAACCATTCTGAAAAAGTGTCTGATTTAGCAGCTTGACTGGCCAGCCCTTCTTCCAGGACTACTCTTACCTACCATGCTTAGCAGAGATAGTGAGTGGTGGTAATAGTTTAGTTTAGTACAGACAGTAAAATGATATAGTATTTTTCTTTCCTCTAGAGAATTAACTAATTTCAAACTGTTTCATACCTCCAGGTATGCTGTATTATTTTGAGATTGCTAATTTTTGTACTACTTCTTTATAAAGCAAACCAAACTCATTAACTTTTTTTATTTGTTCCCTTTAACAAAGAATTGGAGAACAATTGTGCAATACTTTTAGTGCTAATTATTTTGGCTAATATTTTTTATTACCGTAATCCTAAACAACCCATGTTTCTGCCAGATGTTTCTTGCTGTTTGTAAGCAAGTCAAGAATATGACTTCACTTCTGTTTGAGTACATTAGGTTCTGTTTCACCTGCTTTTATGCTGGTTGTATACATGCGGTGAAGATGGGGTAAAAGAAGAAAATTAAATGTGATACCCTTAAATATACCAGCAAATGAAATACAGAAAGTATAGACAAGTTAACAATCCTAGCCGCTTTCTGTAGACTTGTTTAATTATAAAGATATAGAGATAAACATAGTAGTTCAATAACCCAAGAGTTTGGTGTTTGCAAGGGTAAGAGATTTACATCATCAGCTGCCAAATCCAAGCTTTGGTGGTGTAAGCAAAACTAAGTTAAAGGTTTAGTAGTATGCAAAGTTAAAATACCAAAATTATACCCATCTCAGTCTCTGACTCATGTTGTTTTTCTCTCAAAGCCCAACAAAAACACAAGTTCTGGTCATCCAGGCTGTCCATGGGAAATTGCCCCTGTAGTGCACCAAAGAAATTTTGGGGGAGACTAGTGGAGTTGTCAACTCATAATTGTTCCATTAATGAAAAAGTGTAAGACTCTTCCATTAGCATAGCTGTTCTTGGACCAGTGCACAAATTTACGTTTTTCCGCTGGGATTTGGTCCTTTATGTTATCAAAAGCAGTAGGCATTTCCTCAATTGGTATGAAGGCTAAGGCTTGTAGGTAATGGAGCTTCAAATTGAATTCTGGATTAAATCCATGCTGAGTTGCCAATCCAGCACTTTGTGTTCTTTGCCAATAGCTTTGGCTCAAGTGAAAGAAGCAGGCTTTGTTCTAAACTGGTGCAAATTCCTTGGTTGCTGTGATTGTAGCTTGTTCAAAGTGAGTGATCACATATGTGAGTCTTAAGTAGAGCTGTGCAGAAGTTGGCAGCTTGAGTGCACAAGGGGTTTGGTGAACCTTCATTTGGCTTCTGTGTTTATGGGTTTGAATTAGTGTTAGGAAAATTAAAGGATGAGGTAGGAGATGTACTAAATAGAAGCATCTCAAGAAATGAATCACAGAAAGATGTATCAAAAGTAGATGAAATCAAAAGTGAGGGATTGTAAAAATAATGCTTACTGTAATTTAGATACATTTTAATTATTTAAATAAATTTGTTGGAGTTTACACACAGATATCCCCTGCAAAGATACAGTCTTAAAGAGAAGTTTGTTTTATTTTGTTTGCTTTATTTTTTATGGAATGGATTCTTCATCCATTGGAAGTAAGAGAAAAAAGAATAACTTTACTGATTGTACACCGACAATTATCTACTTAGTTGTGCACTGCTCATATTACACTTCATAATTTGTATTCTTTCTAGCCAGAATGATCTTATTCATTAACTGTTTTCAGTTCTTTTTAATTTAAGATTTATACATTAATAAATTATGTGTAAGTAGTAGGCTATGGTATATGGTTTTGCTATATATAGTTGCCTTAGCATCAAACTAACATGGAGGAGAATAGGTCCTTTTAACTATGCCTTCATATCTTCTTTCTCTTCCAATGTTTTATTAGAGTGATAAAACAGTGGTAGGTAGAAATTACTTCTTTTACATGATAGGAATTTAGGGTGAACACAATGAAAAACTGACAAAATATACTTCAATATGTAGATTTTTAATGTAGCTCTATTTTGCCTTTTCCACTCTAAATGCTGGCAGTAATTTCCCAGTAACAATGACAGTAAGACACACTGAGATAAGTTAGGTTTTCATGGATCACGGTGTTCTCCTTAGAAGAAAATACACAACTACAACTACTAGTACTACCTCCACCATCACCGTTCTTGTTTTTAAAATGCAAAATGTAATTTATTGACTAACTGCTGCTTTTCACTCAGTCTCCCCATTCAAAATTACCTTTGTGGCATTTTCAGACACTCCCAGTGGAGAAAACCTGACCATAACAGAATGATGAGCCAGAGTATTTCTGCCCACTGCCTCAGTCTATCACTCCATGAGACCATGGCAGCTGCTGCAAATGTGTGGGCTGCTCTTAATTCTCCTGAGGACCAATCCTGCTCTCAGAATAGTCAGGGAACCCTTAAGTTGCTTTTAAGTTGAGAAGGACGCCAACTAGTTTGTATTAAGGATGTGGCTTTAATGGGATACATATGGAAATGTCCTCCGCATGATGATATAAAGTGCATCTATATTTTCAAGACAAAGGTTCAAGTTTTCAAAATCACTAGTGAGCAGTGTAGGTCAAATGGTAAACAGACGTGGAAAATTTGGGATATCTATTAGCATCTGATGTTGACTCAGCAGGGGAATCCTTCCTTGGAGTTGTTCTGTAATCAGTGTTCCTGTATTTATGCATCTCATTTTTCCAAGAGCAAATGGAGCAGATCTGGTGACTCTTACCAGTCCTTTGCACAGTAGCAGTCCTGAGGTTTTAGCCAAATTTGAAGCAAATCTCAACAATAAATTATTTCAGCATAGATGTGCAGCACAAAAGTTGTCATAGAAATAGCCATTTATTTCTATGGGCTCTTCATGTGAAAGAGACGGTCATCTGTAAGGGATCATGGGGAAATCTATTCACCAGCTATTGATTATTGTTTTATTTTCCAGGAAACATAAACCATCAGTCTAATAAGAAGAGAACACTTTATTCTACTTCTATGTTAAATGTTATAATGCATTTCAGAAATTAAGGTATAGTTGTGGATATAGCTGCAGAGTTTCTGATAGTCATGTTGGTTGTTTTTTACTTAAGGAGTACAGTTAAGGATTTTATAACTAAATTTACCACAAAAAATGAATACTCAGGTATCTCTAAGTTTGCATCCAAGAGAAGGCACTTGAATATTGCTGTTATTAAGTCAAATTAGGTTGACAGCACTTTCTGGGAAAAAAGCAGCTCCAAAACTAAGTTGAAAACATATAGCTGATGAACAAAGTAAAGAGGAATGTAGCAGAACTGATAGGAAGCATTGTTTTTCTAATTGAAAAATATTTAAAAAGGGAATAGAAAATGATAACTAGTAACATTTATTTTAGGATTATCCTATTCCAGTAACAAAATATTAAATGTCTCTACTATAAAATGTAATAGAACCATTCAGTAGATCTATGAAAATAATACAGTTCATTAAAATTCTATAATTTTTACATTAATTTACAAAAAAAAATACATTTCTATCAAACTGTTTATATTTCATCCCTACCAGAACTTCATTGTGAGATGACATGCTTAGGTTAACCAAAGAGGAACTATATTTTTTAGGTACAAGTGCCAACAACATGAATAGTGATATAAGAAAATTGCAGGGTGGAAGTCATAATCTGTGCAGGTAATTTGGTTAGCAAGAACACACTTTTGTGAAGAAAGAACTTAAAAGACACTTTTGGATAAGGGAAATTATCAATGTAAGTTACAACGAAATAAATTCATTGGTTGAAGTAAGCACCAAAATATATGCTGAACATACCTTAGGAGGTATATTCATTTACAAGATGACTTGAATTAAGTTGATTTTGTCACATAATTGATGAAAGTGAGAAAGAAGTGAGACAATAAAAATATAATTACTCTATAGTTGTGTGTCTTTCCTCTTCTTTTCAGAGAGAAGATATAAAGATAAATTATTTAATTAAAAAGAAAAAAAAGCAAACAAAACAAAACAAACAAACAAACAAAACAACAACAAAACCACAAGAAGGTAGATGAGAAGTTAACATAATTGACTTTCATATTATTACATGGAATGTGAAGATAGCATTTCTGTAAGACTTTTTTTTTTATGAAAACTGAGCCCAGCATCCTCTGTTTATAGTAGCATCTATGTTTGAGGGCCTTAGTTCTTAAATATCAATTCAGTAAGACTTTCCAGTCAGATCGTGTGCACTGAACTCTGTGCCACAGATAAGACAGCTGAACCAGAGTAAGTAAGTGTATCTGCTCAGGTAATTCAGGCAAAAAATTACAGAGATAGGTACATAAAATGTATCATCAGGTGTTCTGGTTCTCAGAAATTCACAATAAACCATGGAAAGATAGTATATTTTTTTTTTTTCAAATTCTTGCAAACAGACTTTATTTTGTCCCTGCTTTTTGGGTGAACAGATTTCATTAGTATTAAATACAGCTTTGCTCAGATGTTCTGACGAGCATTTTGGACTTCACAAAGTTAACTTGTCACATTACCCTGCTAAAGATAAATAACAACAAAAGCAACATGCTGTTCTTAACTACTAGTATTTTAATATGTTCTTATTGATAATGATAAGAACAATCATATGAGGTCTTTTCTTAGTACAGCAGCTGTATAATCTTCTGTAGATGTTAAATAATGTGTGTTGGTGGAGTCACCAGGGGGAAATGTTGTAGGATGACTTTACAGGGAAAGATATTTAGGCCTTGAAGATCTGAACACATTTTATGCTTTTATGTTTCATGTATTTCACAAGAAAGAGCATTAAATCTTAGTGTCACTGTGGCTAACACTTAGTAATTCTATATTTTTTTAATTACAGTATTTCTTCAACCTGATGTGTTGCCAATTAACAGTTTATTTTCCAGCCAGCTCTTATTCCAATAAACCATAATTTCCTGCTACTTAGAGCTCTTTACACAGGATCTACAATAAACTTTCCTTATCGGTTGGAATGTTTTGAGAACTATTTCTTGCCTTCCTTCTGCATTTTACCACTACTGCAAGTGCCAAGAAGCAGCTCATCATTGTGGTTAAGATTTTGAAGCAGATACTGGTTTCAGGGAAAATACTTTCCTTCTTTGTCACCAAGGTGTACCTTATGTATATGGATATGAGTTGTTGTTCTGCTTTTCTATAAAACAGTAGAGATGGTAAATTAAACCAAAATGTGTCTTTAATGATCTTTTCACTGAAAATCAAATGTTTTCAGGAAACAATACAGAAAATTATAGTGAAAAAAATTACTTTGATACTTTTTTTTTTTTTAATTAAAAAAAAACCTTCTCTTTTGGAAAGCTAAAAAAAAATTTGAAAAACAATTAGCACTTCCATCTTGTTTGTTTGTTTGTTTGTTTTTCCTAACAGATATGTATTAATTTTGTGGATATTATTGATATTATCTGTCTATATGTCTTGTAATCTTTTCATTAAAACTTGAGACTAAACAATTTGTAGTTTGAAAGTATTCATATATGTAATTTTAAATGGAGCTGCTCTTCATCCATATTGTTTCCTGACTTTCCATGCAGTGACTGTTTATGTGTTCATTTATTTAGTTTGTTCCTTTGTCAAAACCTGTCCATTTTCCTCTACAGCTCTAACCCATATGAAACTTTCCACATAGTCTTTTGCTAAAACTAGAATGAATGCAGTTTTGCTGTCATGTTCATGATGGTTTATCTTTCTACAATCATTCCTGAGAGCAAGACTGATCCCATTAAAGCTCAAACAGAAATAGTTATGATTACTACAAATGGAATAAGAAATATCAGCAAATTTACAGTTTTTACATAATGAAGTTATAGTCTTTTCCTTTAGCAACGACTGATTTTCTCTAGTTACTCAACACTTAGACAGTTGCTACATTTGCAACCTATCTCCTTTGCTTGTTTTGCTATGATTGTTTTAGTTGCTTCAGTGTGTTCTTAACATGTGTGACCCACTTCTGGATGAATCCACTCTGGGATTTAAGAATCTATGTGAAAATTTTAGTATACAAATTCACCATTTAAGGACTATTAGTATTTCTGATACACCCAATTCACTGCTAAGTGCAAACAGGCAATTAACATCTAAAGACATTTGAGCTCCTGAAGGTGGGAAGAACACAAAGCCAGAATGCGATTCCAGCTCGTTGCACAGAGCCTTTTCTTTGAGGAGTCTCATATTAGCAGTGAGAATGACTTAAATGGTCGAGTTAGTGAAGATGAGTAAAAGGGACAATAGGTTTCAAAGTTCTTCAGTGAGCACACACTGACACAAGATGTCTGCATGTCAGCTTCTGCAACTCACCAGGAAAGGTGACTGGGCTGAAAATGTAGACACTTTCCTAGGAAATGTTTTTTCTGTATTAGGCAGAATGAAAATTTTTGGTGATGGGTGGGAAGCTGCAAATCTAAGCTTCAGGATATGGGGATAGCTCCAGGTATTCAGCTCCTCAAAGTACATCCAAGATTTTGTGCTCCCTTTGACACTAACTGAATTATCTGACTGAAGTGGGTAAGATTTAGTTACCCAGCCTCTCCTTAATCTTTCTTACTGGTTAGGTTTGGTAGCATCTCACTCCTCATCTGCCCATTTCTAATAATATAGTTTTTGGTTAACAGTCTAGGAACTAACTCAGAATCACAGAATCATAGAATGGCCGAGGCTGACAGGCACATCTGGAGGTTATCTGGTCCAGTCCTCTGCTTCAGCAAGGCCACATAGAGCCAGTTGCCCAGGACCTTGTCCAAACAGCCTCCAGTGATGGAGACTCCACCACTTCTCTGGGCAACCTGTGCCAGTTCTAAGTCATACAGTAAAAGAGTGTTTCTGGATGTTCAGAGTAAAATTATTGTATTTCAGGTTGTGCCTATTGTCTCTGGTCCTGTCACTGGGCACCACTGAAGAGAGCCTTGCTCCATCCTTTTTGCATCCTCCCTTCAGGTATTCATATACATGGAGAAGATCCCCCTGAGCCTTTCTTCTCCAGGCTGAACAGTCACACCTCTCTCAGCCTCTTCTCATGTGTGAGGTGCTCCAGTCCCTTAATCATTTTAGTGAGCCTCTCTTGTACTGGGGAGCCCAGAACAGGACCGAGCACCCCAGGTATGGCCTCACCAGTGCTGAGCATGGGAAGGATCATCTCCCTCAGCCTGCTGGAAATACTTTGCCTGATGAAGCCCAGGATATCATTTGCCCTGTTGCAGCAAGGGCATATTGCTCATTCATGGTCAACTTTGCATCCACCAAGATCTCCAGACTCTCTTCTACAAAGCCACTTTCCAGATGGGTGACTCCCAGCCTGTACTGGTGCCTGGGGTTGTTCCTCCCCAGGTACAGGTCTTTCCCCTGTCCTTGTTGAACTTCATGAGGCATCTGTCAACCTATTTCTCCTGTCTGTCAAGATCCCTCTAGAATGCAGGATAACACTTTGGTCTATTAGTCACTCTTCCCCATTTTGTGTCATCTGAAAACTTGCTTAGGGTACACTGTCCCATTATCCAGACCATTAATGTTAAAGATGTTAAAGAGGACTGGACCTAGTACTGACCCATGGAGTACACCCCTAGGTTCTGGCCTGCAGCCAGGCTTTCTGCTGCTGATCATCATCCTCTGGGCCTGGCCATTCAGCCAGAGTTCAATCCATGTCAAGACCGAGCTCAAGACCTGACTACTTCAAAATAGGCATTATAATGCCATTTTTTTCATTTACTTCTTCATATCAAGAAAAAAAAAATAAGATTAAAATGGCTCTTAAATTAGCTTTAACCCAATGCATTACACATAAGGTAGTTTGGTCCTAAATACTCTGAAAACTGACTTTGTTGGTTTTCTTCTAGAATATCCTAAAACATCAGTTTTCTAAAATGAACTAAGGTCAGGAAGTCTGCAAGCTGAATATTAACTCCCAGGACACCGGGAGCTGGGATTCATATAATTGGAGAATATACTTAGAAGGCAGAGTCATAGCATCACTCTAGGGAGGAGAAATGGAAAACAGCCTTGAACGGATTGTAAATATCAGCATTTTAGGTATGCTTATCTAATGAAACATTAGTTAAATTCTTTACATGTAATTACTTCTTCCACAAACCCTGTTTAGAGCAAAAGAGTCTTTTTCTGAAATTAAGATATTATTAATCTAACTAGTAATATAGACATTTTTGTTTTGTTTTAGCTGCCAGCTTAATTTGCATTAGTTAAAATGAAACAAATGGCAAGGGACATTAACATCTACCAATAAATAAATGAACTATTAAGAAATTTAGATCTAAACAAACACTTAGGTATCTTAATCAACACTTGGGAAGAATTTTGACATCTTTGTCCACAATAACAACTTTAAAGCCGAATGCTGTTTGATCCTAAAGGAACCATTCATGAGGCAAGGCCGCAGGGGGGGATGTGGGGGCAGGGGTGAAAAACGGAAGGAGGACAGAAAGTTTTGCCATTTCACTGTTCCCTAACAATGGATGACATGGATTCTGATTTAGATTTAAAGGACTATCCCTGAATATACTATATATATATACACATATATACGTATATACACATACATATATATAAAAATGCACATATATATATAAAAAGTACATTTGAGACCAGAACTGCTCAAATGATTGGCCTAGCCACAAGACTACAGCATCAAGCTCCCAGTTCATTTTACATTTTCTCTTCTTATAAATCCTGAACCCATGTCTGTCCTATGAGACTTCCAGCAGATTGGGTTAAAATCTCAGATTCCATGGCCAAGAGCCTCATAGACAGTGTTGTCTTGCTGTAGAAAATTTCTCAATTTGTAATAAAGCACAAAACAAGTATTTTCTTGAAGTCAGTTCACAAACAGCATATCACTAGAAAACAATTGGTCTTGATCAAGTTGATTTTTATATTTAGCTGTAATTAGTATTTTATATAAATTTTCATATGTACTCTTGTATTAGCACTCAAATTTTCATATTTCTGATGAGATTATAGAGTAATCAGTATTTCCCCTTTATTAAAAAATTGCTGAAGTTGTAGTAAATTACTTCTAAATGTTTTTGTCCCTCCTCAGCAGAAAACTAAAGTACTGCTGAACAAGTACTTGGTGGTGGTCAGTGAGAATTTAAGCAGGAGTAGACTGTTCCTTCCCTGCTATGCTATTAATGACTCTGCTGCTAGTCCAGGGGAAACATATATATTCATTTTTTTTTCCTGAGTTTTGGAAATGTTCAATGAATTTTCAGACTGGAGTCATATGAAACCATTTAATATTTCACAGATAAAGAGAAACTTGCAAGTGTGGATTGTAGAAACTTCAGAAGCCAATGGTAAATTTTAAAAGTTTACTTAGCATAATAGTAAAACGTTAACCGAGGGAAATGGGTTCCCTTTTTTCTTTTGTAAATAATAACAAAAGAAGACAGGCAGAATGGTCTGGATACTGGAAATCTTACTTCTGTATTTTATAAGTATTTTAGTTTCAGTAAAAAAGAGGTGGCTTTGTTGTTTTGCTTTGTTGTTTTTTTGTGGTTTTTTTTTCCTAATTTATTTATTTCACCTACTAATAGTCATACTGTTTATGCTTGCTTTTTTTTTTTTGCAAGAGATGAGCTTATATCTCACAGATCTGAGGCAGTCTTCTAATTACAAAAGGTTACAAAGATTTTGGGGAGGGGAATTAGTATTTTTGCTCTGTGACTGCCAGTATCTAGGAAATTACATAATTAGTGTTTATTTTTACACATAAGAAGCCTTAACAATACGGTAAAGCTCTGTACATTATAGAGCTAAAAATATATACATGTATTCTATTTTTCTGTGTCTGTAGGAAGTTAGAAGGTAGTTTAACTGCAGAGGTCAATCAATGGATAAGGCAAGAGTAAAAGAGATTATAGGTAAGAAAATAATCTCTTAGCTGAATCAGTTCAAACCTTTTAAAACCTCCAGGTTTTCTTCAAGTAATATGTCAAGATTTGTCAGCATTCGATGAACAGCCAGTTTAAAAAAAAATAACTTGCAATATGGTAACAAGACTGAGTCTGTATGTACTTCAGGACAATAAGGGGAGTGAAATTTCTCCCATAGTTTTCCAGGGTACATACTACGGAAAGTTCTGGCACCGTTATCTTTTTCTGTCAGGTAATGGAATATTTTCAAAAAGTATGAAGCCATTCAGGTTTTTTAAGTAGTTAAAAAAAAAAAAAAAAAAGAATGGTATCCTTCTTAAATTAAGTTGGCTTTTATGCAAAATTGAAAGAAAAAAAAAATGGCAAAGAAACAACAAACTTTATATAATAATGTAAGTCCCAGACCAACAACAACAACACGACAATAACAACAGTCTTCTAGTTCCAACTGGCTAGGTATGTTTTGCAACAGAGCAATAATTGTTATACTTTACAGGTTTTCAAGGTTTACTAGGCCTCTGGTTCAAATATGAGAGGTCAGCAGAGGCCAGATGAAGAGCCAGGCTGGGATCTGCAAGTATTTCTACCTAAGTGAGAGACAAACTGTTGGATCTGTTTGTGGCTGATGTGGCAAAAGCAGCTGAACATGAACCTACATTTCCCAATAGAAGGAGGACTGTGATATCAAAGGAGTCTATTAGTATCCTTTACCTCTGACGTCTCCTCGTGTTTTCTTGAACCAAAAAAACACATGGATATTCATCGGAATTAATATCTTTACCAAGTAAATAGTCCACTAATAGTGGGTTGCTGTTGTGCCAGTTACTGTGTTTAGGCAACTTCATACATTTAAGTAAAATAAATAAATGCTTTAACTCACAAGCTTTAATTGGGTTCTAATCTAATGTATTTAGGAAAAGAACAAATGGCTGCAATTGTTGATGATATATGTAAGATAGAAAAGACTGAAGAGAAAATAAAGACAAAGTCCAACAGAGTTTTATATTATAACTCATTCCAGGGTTTGAAATTAGTTGGTCCTGACTTTACTCAGTAAGATAGTATCTAGCTTCAACCTGACTTGGAGTGAACTCTATTGATGAATGGAAAAGGCTGTTTTTCAGTGGGAAAGTGCCTGAAAATAATCTGTTTCTGAGAAGTTAGCAGAAAAAGAAAAAGAGCCAGAGTCATCTGAGATGTTTCCCCCTGTATTTTATTGCTCTGAATAAGACAGAAAGTTAGGATTCTAATTTTTAGATTGTAAGAATTCTAATAAACTACTTTTAAACAAAGGAACTTTCATTTTCTGTGATTTTTTCCATTGTTATCCATTTGTCTTTTCATATTGTAAGCTCTAGGGGTAAGATCTCTGCATTCATATATATTTGTAAAGCACTTGGCACTCTCTCTGCACTTAATGCAAACACTAAAAGCCAACACAGTATAAAATATTAGCTCTTCAGTCATATTAAATTAGAATACTTCACTTAGCTCCCCTCTGCTTTCTGTGAATGACACCAATTAAAGTAGCCTGTAAAAAAAAAAAAAAAAAGGCAGTGTATTAAATGATGGGGGATTGATATCATGTAGACTAGTTTTACCCCAGTTAAATTTTTGTTTCAGGGTGTTGCACTCAACACTTCTTCATGTCACTGAAATTGGAATCAAGGTTGCAGAAAAAATTAACTGAGAAAGGCTAGTCATATCATAGGCTATTTCCTTCCTTGCTACTTCCTCAGAATTTGCTAGAAACAAATAACATGTCACAATAGTGTCATTTCCTGGCTCAAATTAACCTGGGAATACATAGTATACACAGAATGTTTCATTCCAAAGTTTTCCTTTTTTAAGGTACTGTTTAAAACGTAAACCTCAAAAGACATAGTCAGAATTAAATGCAAAACTAAAGGGGAAAAAAAAAAGAAAAGAAAGAAAGAAACAGAAAAAAAAGTAAGAGAGAAGTAGGGGAGGTCTACTTCCCCATTCTTCCCAAGAGGAGAAAAGATCTATTGAGTTCCCTTCCAGGCTTGCAGTGAGACTCACAGGCAATTATTCAGGTATGGTATTGACAACATTTCAGAGGTCTTATTTTTAGAACGACTCAGTCATGCCCATCTTCTGAAAAAACGCAAATTATTTAAAAACACTCTTGGTTGCTGAAAAACACTATTCTTCTTTAATATCTTAAGGGTATATTAATTGCCTACAAAGATGTATTAATTACCTACTGATAAACTCTTCTTTAATAATGTTGAGTTCCGATAGCAGGCACTTGAAGATAATTAAGAACTTTGGATAATTGAGAAACGTAGGGCACATCCACATACACTTCACATAATGTTGTTCAAGCTAGTCCCAAAAGAGAGGAAGTGTGTATGCCACAGTGATATGCCACACAGGTATTCTAGCTCATGTATAGGAAGCAGTATAGCTATGTGAATATGGTATTTGCACTGGGACTAATTAGGTCACTTCACTTTCATATTGTGATTGGTTTTAGTTTCTGAGCTGCATATCTCTTCACAGTGCAGTATTGTTCACTATAGACATAATCTTAAAATTATTGTGTGTACTTAAGTGCTGCTCCCTTACATATTCATCTTGTGCACTATAAGAATTAGGAACTCAACTGCAAAACAGCACACGATTGTTCATAAGCCCTCATATATTTCAGCGGTCTCTGTTTGGAGTTTCCTGACTTTAAATACTTGAATTTTGCCGCCTGATTTTTGAAGAGAGGTGGAAACTGAAATATACTTTTATATGTTTGTGGCGACCTTCCATTCTGTGCTCTAACAAGTATTTGAACTATAACCTTCATAGCCGAGACTTCTATTCCTTGTAGTAGGAGACAACTATTATCTCAGTGGGGAAAAGGAAAACGGATCATATTTAATCATGGAGTTTGGAGGGACCTCAGCATAGGGTGACTTATGTTCTTCAAGTTACTGTCACAGAACTTCGGCCACATGTAAAGAAAGAATTATTTGAGCTACTTCAGTGCTAGGAAAATGTGAAAGATTTTTTATAACTTCTGCCTTTATTAAAACAAAGTTTAGTTTATTTTGCTCTGAGTAAGATTTTTTCTGGAAGAAATGTAAATTTGGAAACAGAGTAGAAGACACATAGTTGAGCTATGACTGGTAGAAGACAGTGCATAGCATTGCTTCTTAAACACAGATGCAGAAAGGTGTTTGAACAACTATCCATGTTTAATAAGACTTAGGGCATTTTTGGGCAAGTTGCATGTTTTCTGATATATTACTACAGTACCTAAATGTTGTTGCTTACAGAACCATCTACTCATTGCAGCAACATATATGACAAAAAAATAATGAATAAATTAGTAAAAATATTACAGAGGAGAAGTGAAAATTGTGTTCAGACAAGAGATTCAGGGGTATTGTGCAATCTTTATTCTGCCCTGTAGTTTAGGATTTTACCCCTCAAGAAGGTTCTTAAATAAAAAAGAGAAGATAAAAATATTTTGTCATAAATATGCATTTCCTTTTTAAAGAGTTAGCTTGAAACACTGAATTTTTGTATCTCACATGATTGAAGTATGAGTAATTGCACATATAATTGAACTGCCAGATATAATTTCTCTGATTAGGAATGTACAGATTTCAGTTTGCTTTTCTAGCTTGAAACTGATCTAGCATCATAGATTTGTAGGCTAATATGATCTATTGAGATAGATTTCCATTGGTTTCTTTGTGCAAAATAAAGTCAGGCAATTCACAAACACTTAATTCTATTAAAGATTAATTCCATTAAAAGGTTGTCATGGTTCTGAAGTGAAAAATGTGACAGCAATGAGCTTGATTCATGCTTGGGATACAGTGAATTTTACAAGTCATATCTTTGAGGGTAGATCTTTCAGATAGGGAAATGTCTGGATGTGGTTTGCAAGCACACGAGACATATCATTTCAGGAAACTGGAACCAATCTATTCAGTATTAAACTGCCAGAGTGTCTGACTATACATCAAAGCTATCAGCAAGCTATGGAAACACTAAAAAAGACAGTAACAAAATCACTTCATATTTTCTCCTGAACCTGAACCCATCATTAGCAACTGCTTGCATCACTCTACCTTTATTTGTGATGCAGAATTCATGACTAGATGTCTTTTTCTCAATCCTAATTTTCGTCATTCCCTGATGGTTTGTTTAGCTCATGTTTTGTGAGACACAGAAGAGCAAAACCCAAGATGTTTGGTAGAGCACCCACATCACCCCAGAGCTCTGCAGGAGCAGCAAGAGAGGGTCAATGGCATCTAGTAAAAAAAAAAAAAAAAAAAAAAGTCTAGAAATAAGGTACCCAGTGCAACATGAGACTTAAAATAATAATATTAGCAAAAATTCCCTTCGCAATTCTTGCATTCTAATGGAAAAATCAAAAGGCTGTCTTGTGGAGGAAGGGTCACTGGAGCTTTAAAATTAAACCAGAAAAGGAAAAATAACACCCTTGTCACAATGAACAGTAAAACTTTCCAGTTCTGTTAAGACCTACTTGAAAGGCTGTGAGAGATGTTACTGAAATTAGAAATACTGTTTCTGCTGAAGTCAGGTGTAATAACATGCAAGTCTTTCTAGAACACATATATTCTTATAAATGCAACCAACATAAGAAGCATATACATTCTGAAAAGGATACTTGCAAGTTAGTTTTAATTAAACTAATATGCTGCCAAGCCATCAACTAAATATTTCAAATGTTTTCAGTATGCTAAACGTAAATAAGTGAGGCAGGGTTCATAAATTTAACATATTGTTTTGTTGTCTGTGAAGTTGTATTGAATTTCCAATTGGAGCAATTATGGCATTATCATTTCTTTAATAAATATTTTCATTAAGTTTTGATGCATAGAAATAGACAAAAGTCATAAATATGAACAAATAGTACAAAAAGAGAATAATACTGAAGAAAATTATACTGGTTTAAAATACCAAAAAAAAAATCCTCATTTCTAGAGCACTTTCCATTCCATTGTCTCCAAAAATCCTACAAATATTTGCTATTTTCAAGGTTCTGTGAGAAGACAAAACGTTCACATCTCCATTTAAACTGGATTAATTTTTTTAGGTGCCTGTTAATTTGGGATACTTGCTTGGAGAAGGGTGTGGCTAAAGGAAGAATGGAATATCAATACAAAATTCTGAACAAACAATGATAAAAATAGCTTTTTTTGGTTTTTGTCCTTGATTTCCTTTAGGATTTCCTAGTTCTTTGGGAGAAGAGGAGAATTTAATCTTAAGCGTATGTCAGGAAAAGAGTCTAGTCCAGGACTACTAATTTTCAGTCCCATTTTCAGTACATACACCAAATCATTCTGTCCTTGTGTTCTTGCTAGGGTTTGGATATCAATGCTCAGTAACAGTAGATAAATTTCTGTTAGTCCACCTACCAGCATGACACCTCACCCCTTGCAGACATCCACTGTTGGAAGTCTTAGTCACTCTGTGCTATTTGCAGTAGAGATACTAGTCCAAGGAAGTTCTTTCTGCAAGAACTATTAAGACAGCCTCATTCTGCCACCAGGAATCAGACATATTGTCCTCCCCTTGTCTTTTCAGACTCCGTAGAAATTTATCAAGTCTTCTTTATTTTAGGTTTTATCTCTACAGTAAAAAGAATATGAATAACAACACTATACTGTTCTCTATATAACTCGAAAGGGATGTAGTCTCATACAACTTCCTCATTGCACAGTTTTTGTCTGGAGAATGACATTTTAAAATATCAATACAATTATCTCAACAAACACATTAACAGACAGGTATTTTTAAAACTTTATTTCTTAAACAAAACAAACAAAAAAAGAAGAGAGAATATATATCCTATTCAGAGAGCTGAATTTGTATCTGCTAGTTATGTACTACCTCAACAGACATGACAGAAAATTGATCCAGCAGTTATTTCAAGACTATGTAACCCAAATCCGTATTATGATGTTGGGGAAATGTCCTGGTTTCAAGAAATTAAACGAACCTTAATCATTTCAATTCACCAGTCTCTTATGATTTGTTCATATGATTTCACTAAGTAGGTTGATATGTTGTTTAAGAATATTCTGTTAAATAAGTAATATTTACAAGAATTTCTCTCCATCCCTGCAGGGATAATAGAACATTATAACAGTTCCCTCACAGAGAAAGCTCTCGACTTTTAGCTCCTTTTCTGTTAAATCTAAAAATCAGCTTGCCTTTCTAGCAGCACTGACACATTTATTCACTGTAGATCAAACAAAGGAGTATAAAATGACAAGAAAAAATTCAGGGAGACTGGTAATGCTAGAAAGGACACTAAAATCTCCATAAAGAAGACCTGGACTAGGAAACCTCTGCACAGGCTGTCTCAAAACGGTTTGCCAGGATCATAACATATTTATAGATAATTTGGGGTTTTGTCCTGAAATCTCCGGCATCTTCTGCAATGTCCAGGGACCCCAGAGGCTCTGCAGAAAACCAGAATACAATATGTAGACAGAGGTTCTTGTATCTTCTTCATGTCCTCTCCTTTGCTTGACTCAATCGTAGCACATACTATTGCCTGAAAGTCATAACCTTTCACAGAATTTTTGGGGAGAATGATAATGCATCACACAAGATGTAAATATCACAGAACAGCCCCTTTCAATCCCCATACCTACATGCCCATGCATAAAAGACATCTTAGCTTTGACTGATGATGGCTTCCAAATAAGACAGATCACAAATTTCTAGCTCATTTGTTTTCATCTCTTTCATAGAGCTGATTATCGGTTATGAAATATACCTAAATAAAGATTGTGTGTGGAACAGATTTTACGCCTTTAATTACAAAGAAGAGTTAGTTAATGTTGTTTTACCAGCCTTCCCCTCTGTTGCACACTGATTCCATGCAGCCCTTGCAGAAAAAGGAGCGTGTACAAAATGGGACAGCAATAAGCAGGGAAGCCTGGGAGGGGACCTGTAGTAAATGTGCAGCCTAGGTGTGTCTGTGGAGCTTTTCTGGCAGGCTTTTGAGCCTGGAGAGTCCTGGGTTCAAGTGTGCTTGTTGAGAGATCCTGATTGCAAGCCTCTGTCCTTAGAAAGTGAGTGGGTAGTTCATAATTTGGGGAGAAGAGGGCTCTGAACTGCCTCACCTTCAGGCCTTCTGACTGCAGCAGTGGCAGGTCTGGCTTCAGTTCTGAAAAGAGAGAGGGTTTTTTTGCCAAATTTTCTAACCCAAGTACCTGCATTGTTACATGCTTAGCACTGACATGCAAATACTGACGCTCATACATATGTATGAATATGTCAGTGTCGGTCTTCAGCCGTGGATAGCTGTATGCTTGACTGGCATGTGTGTTGCTGATTACTTGATTCTTGGATTCCAATGATTTTTTGAGACAGCTGAAACCCCAATTTTTTGCATTTTGTTTATTTAGTGAAATATCAAAAAAAGAAGAGAAGGCGAAGGTTGATTTAAGTTTGGAGTTTTGTTTTTCAAGGGTTTTTTTTTTTTTTTTCTTTGGCTTCGGTGTTTTCTCTTAAGCTGTGTTTCAGCTTGCAGCAAGTGGTTGGCCACCCCTACCCTTCTGGTTCCTTGCTTTCTTTTACACTCTTCCAGAACATGTTTCATGCCTTCCCTCTTTCTTGTTTAGACTAAATTAGCCAATGAACAACCTGACCCAGCTGCTTAGCTGTTCCCTGATCTGCATTTTACTTCTTAATGAGCTCAGAGTGACAAGCTATTTAGGCTGCTTGTTCCAGCATCAGCTCTGACTCCATCTGTAACTTTAGTGCCACTTCTTTGTCACCAATGCCAATTACAAATGTGTGTCTTTCTAATTTACAGCACGCTAGTTATAACGCCCACGCTGTGCTCCGTGTGTTCTCTCTTTGCTTCTACTGTTTGTAGTCACCTGAGCAGACCTTCAGATTGTCAGAGCAAGGGTCTGCTACATGGCTGGCATTGATTAGCTATCTATAGTACTATATACAATTTGGCACTGCACAGATCGTTTGCTCCCTTTCATCTGCCCTGAATTTGGAAAGCTCTGTCGGTTCACACGAGGTTCTCTGAACCTGTCTGTGCACTGATCCTTCTGTGAACTGGCAATCCTGGAGCAAATGTGTTCCCTCGCATATGATACCACAATATGGGAAAAAGAATTACTTACTATGCATCTGTAGGGCTATATTATATTTTTCTTGGCCTCCCCCACATTCATCTGCAGAAAAATCTTAAATATGTTCCTCTTTTGCCCATGAGCAATAACTAAGACTTGATTCATTTCTTTGTGTGTACTGTCAAAAATACAGAACATCCTAAAGTCTCTGCTAAGGCAAGTGAAATTGCAGTAAGCAGTCTCCATTTCCAGTAGCTTATAATTTGTTCTATTGAGCAGCTAAAAATGGATTTACTTTTTTTCTGTTGCTGTTGCTGCTGGGTGTGCATCTTTTTTTGAACAATTGGTCTTCTCAGGAGTAAGACTCCCATCTAAAAAGTTGTTTAAGGGGATATTAAAGGAAACAATTCATTTGGCTCATTAGACTCTCAAAGAGACAGTTCCTTACACTTAATGGCCAGTATATTTAAAATTAATTAAGAGAGATAACTACTTCACATTGTTCATAATCTACTTTTATTTTTTTCATTTCACCATGATTCTGTTGTTGTTCCAATTGATTAGATGTAGAAAGACCATTATTATCTCTATCCATGTTGGATAACGCAAGAACAGTCTTAGATTGTGTGGTTTCATCTGATAACTCACTGTGAGCTTATTTTCTTCTGCTAAATTTTCTGTTCCCTGTTTGGATCATTTCTTAGAAAAAACAGAATACCCTTATTTTTTGTGACCACTGTGACGAATGAGGGAAATCCCAAGAAATGCATCAGGTAGGATTTGGTGCATATCTGTTAAGGCAGGACAACAGGCTTCTGAGAGTTAGCAGGCTACATTTCTTTCATCAGATCCCATGTGGTGCTTTCAGCTGAGATGAGTGTGCATCAGCCAAGGTATTCCTGAAATGACTAAACCTTTTATCTCCCATGGACTGTGGAAGTAGAACTTGGCATGATGTGTAGTACAAAAAAACAGCAGAGCACAACATTTCAGCATCTATTTCTACATTATTATTTTCCCTCCTGGGGAAGAAAAAAAAAAAAAAAAAGAGTCTTGGGGTAAATTTGCTACTCATAGGGTAAAATTGTTAAAAAATGTGTGTTGCATTCACATACATAACAGACAGAAACTGTAAACCAGAAATTCTGGCATTATAAAGTTTAGATATTGAGCCTCTAAAACTATCCATGTAGACTGCTGAGTTCAGTCTCATTTGACAAGGCTGCATGTAGATTTATTTTGAACCATTTATGATCTGTTTCTAATAACTATTCTGGTCATAATTCAGTTTTGCAGGAGGACAGTGATGGACAAACTGCTCAGTATTTAGAGCTTCTTGAAAAGCTGATAACTAAACTGTGCAAATTGCTTTGATTGTTAAAAATGCTATCAAATTTTCAAATTTTATCAGAAATTCTATTCCAAATGCTTCTGCAAATAGAAGGTATGTTTGGGAAAATTCACAAATGCTGACTCATACAGATAGCATAGAGAAGAACTGAACAACATATCTGTTTTCATATGTTAAACAAACTCAGGAAGTTGATGTCAATACCCAGACCTGTGGCTTTCAATTTTTAATACTGCAGGATTCAGTTTGTTTATGTCTTTGTTGAAGTTTTCTCACTGAAAGGCCAGAAAAACTGTGAAAATTATGGTCATAATTCTAAAATATTACCTTTAGAACTGGAGTTTGTGCCTAAAGAAATTAGTATTGCTTTTCTCCTCCTGTTTGGAGTAGTTCAAGCTTGTTTGAAAGGTAAGAATTACAAATGTTTTGTACATGAGAGACTATACTGATGTTTGTAAGTGTCACAATTAAATAACTTCCCTTAAATTAGTGTGGAATTCTACTCATATAAGAAGTAGATCCCCTTTTTATCTCTATCTTTTTAAGTCTATTGTTAACAAGGGTAAATATTTTGTTTTAGACAAATTATTTAAGGTGCAATAAGGAGATGTGATTCTGATCACAGAGTCTGTTTGCTATTGTTGACCTCCTTCTCTGGCTCTTTACCCTTTTTTAGGGAGCATGCTCATGGGGGTGCCAGAAGGACAAAGGTAGAACTGTGTGGGTCATGTCATGGCCTGGGTATTCCTTAGCTGGTCTAACAGCTACAGGGCATGATTACAAACTGGCACAAATTAAGGCAGCTCAAAATTGCAGTGGGGCTGAACAGCCCACAGATGGCCACAGGAGCTGGGACTACTTTTGTCACCATGTTCCATTCTTGCACTGAGAATACTTAAAGCAAGGAAGGAAAATCTGGTAAATGAACAAATCTGGAGAGTTATGAATGTGCCATTTTTAAGTAGTCACTTTTAAGATGTAGAGGATGAAGATTTCCTCATTAATTTCCATTGTTACTATATCAGCTGAAGAACTACTCTGTCAAGATGGGTCATTCTTTCCCAAGCTTTTATTTTTGTGGCTATATCTTTTTTTTCTTGTGGGCTAAAATTAATAAACTAATACAATTTAAGTCTAGAAATCTGCATGGCAATATTTTAGTTTAACTTCCTGTATTACATACGTCTTTGAATTTCATCCTGTAATTTCTGCATTGAGCCTTATAACTTGTAGCTGAGCTAGAACGTACCTTTTAAAAAGCTATTCAATATTGATTTAAGGACTCCAACTGAAAGAGGGGCCTCAGTAATTTGTTTCAGTGATTAATTACCTTCAGTATTAATATGGTGCACTTTATTTTCAGTACCTTTCTCTTTTAATCCGGCACAGTTTCAATGGACAAGATAGGAGGTTTTTACAGTATTCTATGGGGAACTGCTCAATACCACTCTATCTGAAGCAAATATATTTTTACCCCCTTATTGTTCCTTTCCAGGGGTAACGATAATCTTATGAATCTCCCTGAGTACTTCAGACGTACCTGCAGATCTTAGGGGCTCAAGCATGACATCCCAATGACTGACAGAGAAACACAGGGGATGCAGAGGGTGAGTAGTTGTGTGCCTCAGAGGGGCTAAGATTGAAGGTACACTTGTTCCCTGGCCTGTATTTAGCAGGCTCAAGGAGGGAGGGATGAGATCCTTCCCCTGAGTGTGTGTCTGAAAATACTGTGATTATATTGGTCAGTTTGCAGAGTACAGCTTTTTTCAGATTGAGATTTTTCATACATTTCTACAGAAGTAAACACAGTGATGCAGGTGGCTGGAGGATATCAGCCTCTACCCTTAATTGTAAAACAATCTATTGCTAAGAGGAAATCAAAACCTTGGCTTATTTGCAGGCTAACTGTAAGAATAGCCAGTGGTTAAGAACTGTTTGCACCACTTTCAGTGCAGGCTGAAATCTTCTTTTTCACAAATTAAACAGTACTGTTGATGTACATTTTTCTCTTCTCTTCTTCATCTCCAAATGTGCTTTAGTCCTAACCTAGAGGGACCACCTGTGAGCGAGAGGGTAGTTTAGTCTCCATGCTTATTCACTCCTTGGTCTCTCTGCTGAGACTGTCAAGCCAAGAATGCCAATTAGTTCAGCATTAACAAGCCTCTTTATGCGTTCTATTGGGCCTAAGAATTGACAGCGTCAATTCTGAATTTCCTTGGTTATGTGGATTTATGTTAAATTCTTGTTTCTCATGAAAATGTTCTCAAGCCACTAGTTGGGCTGTAAGTAATTGTTTCAGAATTAGAAGTGGGCACAAACCAAACTCTGGTCAGGTTGCCCTTGGACTTGGATACACTACAACATCTAATATGTACAGCTCACGCTTAACTGTGTTTACAGTTTACAACATTCCTCTGAAATAAATTGTTTTGTCTAAAGCTGTGGAAGGTCTTAATTTTATATTGGTGGCCATGCAAGGGCCTGATACAGAAGCAAAGAATTAGGTTTGAAGCAAACCTTGTTTCAGGGACAAATTTTGAAAAGTAAAAGAATTTTAAAACAATGCTCTATGTAGGCTTCTTTATACATTTGAATTGATATTAGTTCACACTTGTAAAAGTACTGCCAGATCTTACAACTAAGGGCGACATTAGGGACATTGTGCTTTCTCCTGTGCTACCCTACATCCTTAGGAAGGGATTTGGGTAAACTCTAGAAAACCATACCGCTGCACTTCATAGTTCTCCTCATGTCATCTTAAAATCCTTCATCATGAGGACTACAAAGAAAAGAGCTGGCAATGATTAAACTACTGTACTTCTGAGATCACAACCTTTCTCAGTATCCTATATTTTCTCACTGCTTGCCTGTGCCTACCACTCCCACTGAGCTCTTTTACTAGGTGTGGCAGACTGGTATTTTTGTCCCAGTTTGTACAGGGTTTGAACCCTCTGAGGTACAGGTTTAAGATGCAGATAAATGTACTTCACAGTAACACAAATTTGCAATAATCTATCAGTGCCTGGGAAAAAAAAAAAAAAAAAAGCAGAAAAATCAGAGATTGTTTCTAACTCTGCTTTTTCATGGGCTGTACGGCAGTAGTCACAGTGCCTGAAAAATGTCTCCACGCATGTTGTTTATAGCCCCGTTGCATTAGTCAGCTTCCTTCAATAAATCAGATACAAGTTGTGACATGTTGTTAATTCGATCACTAATAACCTGCTCAAATTGCAAATCTATGTCAGCAGGTTGGTGTTGATTAAGTTGTAGTCACTACTAACATATTGTTTTAAATGACTGATAAATTTTATTTGCTGCAGTGATAGACTGCCTGCTCTGTGTATTTTTTTTTTTTTCTTTTTTCTTCCTTTTTTTCCCTCCCCTTGTAAGCTTAGAAAAATGACACAACTGGCCCTGAGGTGGTCCTCTATGGGCCTTTCTCTTCCTCTGTTTGCTGTAAAGAGAGCTGGTAGCCACTAGAGGGGAGGAGACTGCCGGCTTTCCTGAGCGCTTCACGCTAGAGCTTGAAGGTGCAGAAGCTGTCACAAGACTGGTTGCCCAACGAAATGGTTTAAAATATGTTATGAAGGTTAGTAAAAAATAAAAATAAAAAAATAAATGTTTTTTCCCCCCTGACCCCACTCCCCTTAATGCATTTGAAATATTAATTTCTCAGCACATCTGGTCTCTTCGGAGTGTTACTATCTCAGGTGATAACTGGGGGAGGGAAAAAACCTACAGTAACAAACATTTAAAATGTAACATCTGAAAGTAATGTGTTAAATCTTTCAAAGCAAATGTTTTGTTTTCTATGCAAGGATACTGGTAAATTAGAGTGTGGTCTAGGAATAGTAAACATTTATTTCCTATGTGAAATGAGAAGTTTTGACGTTATGTGTTTCAAGTTTCCAACCATTCTGTCCATTCTCCTCTCCCCCCCTCCCCACCCAAACGACTGAAGTTGAAGAAATGACTAAACTCATAGAAAACTTAAGCATTGGTCTTACAAACTTTTGAAACATATAGGCTGTGTTATATGTAACCAAATCTAAGCCAGAATAGCAGAAATAGTAATTTTATCATCTGCAGTTAGATAAATATATATTTCTGTCTTTATATATACAATCTGACCTTTTTATTTTATTTTTTTAAACAGAGTAAACTTCTTGGTATTGTTAAAGAGCTATAATGTAGAACTGTAGCTTGTTACACTTACTCTCCTGAGTGTAATTGCACTAAGATCATTCAGTTTCCATTTGGAAAGCCAGTGGCAATTACTGGAATACAATGTATCATGCATTTGCTCACTGGATATAAAACGTATATACTAATTCGCAATAAAATGTAACAGCTGTCAGTGCATTTTCTGCTCTGTTACTTCAATAAATTGGAAGTCTGACTAGAAAATGGGAATATTGCATTTTTACACACTCTGTAATGTGTTTGCTTTTTGCAAATACAATTTATTTTTTTCATGACAAAAATTGTGGTTTGTTATTACTGCTAGTGGATAAATATTCTTATATCAGAATGAATTACACATGGTATCTGTAAAGAAGTAGTAATATTTTCTGCTTTTTATTGTAGCCTGTCTCCAGTAAACAAAATGCACTTAACCTACTTCTGTCACATAGTGGGAATATATATTTTTTTAGCATTGCAATGGTTGGGGAATGGGGGGAGTTCATTTTACCTTACCTTTGCAGGTATTTGGTTAACATTTTGTAGAAAACCATTATTTCCCTGTTGGATTTATTTTTATTTTTATAAACCTGTATATAGATAAATTGTTCTGGAAAACATTTATTAACCATGATTCTTCACATTATGAACTAGTGCATCTGAGTTTTATTTAAGATAAAATGCCTGCACATTTGTGTAATTTTGTTACTTGAGGTCAGACTTTTCACAGATAATTAGCCTTTTACACACTGTGAAATCAACCTGCATTGGTTATTTGGCTAGACTCTTTGCTTCTGTTCTTTATTTCCCAGAAGGTTAACGTGCTGAAAATCTAGCTGCAAGCACATAGTACTGTCTCTTTGTGTTGCTAATTATCCCATTGCATAATTATTAATATCAGGAGCAGGAAGAGGAAACAAGCACACCAAATAGTCGTGAATGCTAGTGTTCTGGCAGGAAGCTAGTCCTGCATTAATAAAATGTGCCTGTGCCAATATCACAGAAGATAGGAGCGTTCCTTGTTAAGGATCATTTATTAACTGAGATCATCTTTTAGTTCGCCTTGGGGTAATGACTAATGTCAATGGCAAATTTCACAGTTGTCTAGAGAAATGAATTAAATTTGTAATAAAAAGCCCTTCGGCTTGTTGTACATGTTCATTTATTGGAGTAGTTGAACTAGGAGAACTGTAAGGCAACCAAGAACATCGGCTTAATTTTCCTTACATATAATAGTGACCTTTAGCTTCATATTGAAAAAGTTACCTATTATAGACTGGTAAATTAAATGAGAAGTTCCTCTAATGCAAAATAAACTAAGTGACTGATCTAAGTTAAACGACCCTTGAGCTTACGAGTTTTTTGGCAGAAACAAATTCTTTTTTTTTTTTTTTTCTACATCTGTTCTGTGCAAGCCTTCTGAAGGTGTTTTGATGTCTAATCAGACAGATAAAACAATACAAAGTGGAATGCTGAGAAGTAGATAGAAGTCCATCCTGAAGGATACCAGGGTGATTGTAAACCTGGGATAGTACAGTGATATTTTGCATATTGAAAGTGTGGTTCTGTTTGAAAACTTTCAAATGTTCTTTATATGTCTTCTTGTCTATAAACTCAAAGCAACCTGCACCAATTTATAAAAAGGGTGGTTTGGTGGTTTTGTTTGTTTTTAATTTAGGTGTGCATTAAAAACCAGAAGCAAGTCTTCAAACATTGTCACTACCAAGAATAAACATGAAATTGATACGAAAATATCAAAATGTAGGGAGAAATCTGCACCATAGTGCAGATGTAATGAGAATTAAAATCATCCTCTAGGCCAAAGGACAAGAGAATTCCTGATTTCAGGGTATATAAATGCAAAAGTCAATAAAAATTCTTAACAGCTCCCAGGGCAAACTGTAGGTTATTAAGAGAGATACGGACACAGGAAGCTTTTAAGGAATTTGGACAATACTTGTCTACATTACTGTTGTGTGACCCAACTCAGGAGTGAATTATTTCAAATGTAAAATTAGTCTGTGGAGAAAAGGACATAGTCAAGTGTAATATCCAGAGATTGTAATATATCCACAGGGAGTCAGTGTTGCCAGGGGTCTTTTTTGCACCAGTCAGCTAATGGACCCAAACTCAGGAGGCAGAAAATAGGGAGTTAAACGCAGAGGTACAAAGCTGCTAATGGTTACTGTTTATTTTTTCTGACAGAGAAGGTCAACTTTAATTTTGTATCTGTCACATGCCTGAATTCTAATGTATCATCTTAGCAGCTTTTAAGAATATTCCAGAGATGGTTACCAGAAGATAATGCAGAAATGAAGCATGGTGGTGTTCATAAGTGGGGGAGGGAAACAGTAGGCTTACAATGTCCTTCGGTGTAAATCACTGCTAAGTTTAGCAGGATGACTGTCTTTCTTTAAAGTCCAGATTAACATTCATTGAACAGAGAAGATGACAATTAAAGAAAAATTTTCATCTACGTGGCTCTGAGTAAAATCTAACAGTTTATCACTATTTTTAAATCTATAAAATAATTTTAGAACACGTTTTTCTTAAGCAGTAAAAAAAGGGTTTTGTTAAGCCGTATGTAGTGAAATTGCGTTTTCTCACTAGCAAGAATGTACAGTAGCAAGAGACTTTCATTTCAAAAAGGTTCTTCTAAAATTCAGCCATTGAAAGTTGTGAATACGGTAAGCAAGCCCTGTGTTTTTAAAATAAATATTCTAATGCCTGCTCAGAATGTGGGCATGGGTATGTATAAAAAGAGTGTTATACATTCAGTTTTCAGTATGTTGACTTAAGACTTTTTTGAAGTGAAAGAAAAAAAAAGTCTAATCAAAGCTAGAACTTGATCTAAGCATGACAAAAAATTGCTAATGTTGCAGGTGATAAAGACAGTGATTGTATACAGGTACTTGCAAATTTAAATACACAGTTCTATGAAGAGAAATAAGATTTGTCTTTATGTTTAAATAAAAACAGAATAGCTACCACACAATATTCTTCCACAACTTTTTTTCTAGAAGGTGTGGGACTGATAGTATAAAACACCTTTCCAAAAAAATCAACGAAACAATTGTCCTTGCATCCAGGAATATGAAAGTTTGTTGTTATTATTGTGCAATTAAATTAAATTATTTAATACATATTTTAAAAAATTCAAGACCTATCATAAGCATTTACAAAAAGAATACCTTGAGTACCCTCAGCAATTGTCAAACTGTTTCAGACATTCTGGTGTGAGGACTATTTGAAATTTAGGTTATCCTTAAGCAAGTTGACAGATTTAATCAACTAAGTTTGAAAATGCTCATTTGAATTTGGGCTTTTTGTTTTTTGTTTTTTGGGTTTTTTTGTGTGTGTGTGTTTTTGTTTGTTTGTTTGTTTTGTTTAATTCTGTTAGTCAGCTTTAGGAAAAGATCTTTACTCTTTGATCTATAAGCTTTCTGTTTACTGGAACTAAATTTGGTATTTTGTACCAAGAGGTATTTTCCGTGTTTGCTTGTTTTTTAATATTCGCCTTTCCCCCTCCCTTTGTAAACTGTAGTATTTACTTTTCACAGCCTTAGCTGACCAAGAAGTAAAGCAGCATGGGAGGAATAAAGCAGATATGGGTGGGGTTCTCTGAAACAGATTCATTTTCTCTCTGTGCATTTCTCTGCTGTGGAATAGACCTTATGCTTATTCACAGAGAGGGAGTTTAGAAATGTTTTTAGAAAATGCAGATGTGCAAAGCATTCTTAATAAGGATGGGAAAAGAGTTTGCACTCCCCTTTTAACCACTCTCTCACCTCAGCCCTTTTCAGCATGTAACCTTATTCTCTGTGGGATTACTTGGATGAAAACCAATTAGAGAACTGCTCACACAATATAAATGCATACAGATTAGTACAGATTGAACAGTACCAATGCCAACTAATCATACAGTATATAAAGTCCTAAACAATATAGATATTAAGGAATGATGGGGAAATGGACTCATATTGTTATAAAACTGAGCACAAAATGGAAGCAGCACAAAACTGTTTATTTAAATAATAAATAAAGTATAGGTTTTCTCTTCCCCCCTCATTCTTTTTTTTTTTTTTTTTTCCTTTCCCTTTGTGGCAATCTGCCCATAGACAAACTAAGTATACCAAAGAAAAGTCAGCCTACATGTTTTCGTGAGTATTCCCCATGCCTTCGTGTTAACATTACTTCATTGTTATTTTTCATCCTTTAACTGCCTGTCCCCTCGATAACCTCAAATGCAGCACTTATTCTCCAGCTGGACTGAGAATGAGAAAATGGTCTCCTCTGAGGAGGATGCTGATGCCACTACAAAGGTGTCTGGGTGGGACAAATAGACACTGTGAATGTAACCAAGTTGTTTTAATGCATAGCCCCCAAGGAGTGTAAGACCTGAAGAGTTTGCTTTGCTGAGTGAAGCCTGTGAGAGGACGACTGCAGAACCATGGGGTCAGCCATTGTTTCCCTTTGTGTTGGTGTTGTCAATTCCTGACATTCCAGGGAGGATATTTTGAGGAAAATATAGTACTTTTTTTCTCTTCACGCCCGTTGTCTAGCAGTGGAAATGGAATGACGAGAAAAGTCTCCTTCAGGTTTCACACTCTCTTCATACTACAGTACCTGTTCTGAAGCATCTACAATTTTCTTTATTTTTTTCTGTTTTTTTTTTTTTTTTCTGTTATTATTAATAGGAAAATATTTTAATTATTAAAATTAGAACTAGGCTTTTTGATAAGCAGTAAACTCTTTCTCCCTCCCTCCCTCCTCTAGTGTTTATTTGTTACATGTAATCATGGTGAAGCCTTCTGACTTTTCAAAGTAATATCACAGAACTTTTTCAGTCTGTCTCTAATTAGAGCTATGTGAGGTACCCATTATTTACTTTAATATTAAAAGGGCTTTTTTATCCTTGAAAAACATTTTGGCAATAGTCTTGAAATAATGTGTTAGAATTCTGAGTGGCTTGCTTCATATCTTCTCCTGGGCATTTTTCTGACTGATCTCTTAACTGCTGAAGTAAATTGTCCACTTACTATTATGGCAAAAGTGAGGGATTAAGAAGTCTATCTAGATATAGCTGCAAGCCAAAAGGGGAAGATAAAATGACACATAAAAGAACTGAGTCATAGTCAGATTGGCAAAAATAAAACTCAAGACAACTAAAGGCAATGGAATAGTATACAGGAGAGATTGGTGTATACACTGGTCTTCTCCAGAACAGCTGTCATTTTCATACCAGCAGTGATTATGCATTGAATTTTACTCTGAAAGTGTTTACTATAGCATTCAGAAAAAAAAAAAGGCTAATTACTGTAGTAACTCCCTGTACGATATGGTGTCTGTTTGTCTCTAGCTTCAAAGAAGAGAGAAAAGAAATCTCTGCTACCATGGTTATTACATAATTTTAGCTGGATCTCTGTGCTCCAGTTTTAATAGAGATGTGCAGGATCCAAAACGCCTGCATTCATAAAGCTTTCATTGCTCAGTTCCGTAGCTGAAACCCACAGCCACATTCTGATATGTGTGCTCAGGTACTAATTCTGTCCAAACAGGAGTATTGGATAGGCCCTTTTGCATGTGACACCCTCATTGGATGATGTCTAGATGCCATAATTTTCTTAGTTGAAATAGTCTAGTAACGATTCCTCTGCCATGAAAGTTACTTAGAAGTGATGGAGCGAGACAACAACAGCTAATGGAGAGCCTGGTAGCCAAGCAGTGTGACTTGTTAGTGACACAGAGCAGGAGAGGGCAGCAGGGTCTCACTGTCTGGTCTGTGTTCATGTGCTCTGCACTCCCCACTCCATGGTTTGCTCTAGACCTACAGGCTTTGGGAACACAATGGATTCCTTCTTTGGTGGAGCTTTTCTGACCTTGAATGAAAATACAGACCAGCAAATATGAAGGACTATGTTGGGGCTTCTGGATTTTGCATAGTGGTGGAATCGGTGAGTTTACTCAAGCCAACTCTGAGTGAACTTGAAGGAGTACTGACCTTTTCCATGAGAAATTCAGACCTGATTATTTGATCTTTAAAAAGGAGTAACTTCTTTTCTTTATTATGAATAATTCCTCAGATTATCCAGAATGAGATTTATTTTTCCTCGAATGCCTTTCATTGCTCTTGCCTCCTTACTGTCCAACCCATCTTGGTCCAGCTGCAGGAAGGAACCACCAGTCCCCATCACACTGCTATGGAGTGCCAAACCCCAACACACCTCAAAAGGCAAAAATGTGCTTGTTTGGTTCATCTGAATGTTTAAGGTACATGAGGAGATGTTATTGCTTACTATAATAACCAGTGCAGAAAATGGGAAGTTTTCACTTTGCCACATCACCTATCATACCAAGTTAAATTAAGCATAATTTGAAAATAATTATTCCCATCTAACAAGCAGGACTGTGTTATGGAAATGGTCACTGAAGATTTATTTTACTTTCTTATCTGTCGCGGATTTGTCAAGGACCAGTCAAGGAACTGAGGCATCACAAGCCCAAGGGTTTAAAATAGGGAAAAACCTATCAGGTTATCAACTCCTCCCTTCTGCTGGGAGAGATTTGTTACTGACAGCATAGTCTAAGGTGCTTTGTCCAGTACAATTTTTAATGACACTTGCTGTTGTCTAGAAATTCTGGGAGGAGAAACAATGTTTTACAGAAAGAAAAAAAATCAGCAGACAGACTACCAACATAGGAAATTATATGGGACTTAGAGGCTTTATGTGGGTTTTTTGCAGCCTCAGAAAGCACTTGTGTAGAACCAGTGAAGAAACTCTGGGCCAGCTGAGGGAAGGTGCTCACAGTTTTTGAACATAACCCATAAATGATAGCAGAGCATTGATTTTTTAATAACAATTTTTATGTTGTTCTATAAAAAGTATTGGTAGAAAAAAAGTAAAGGATGGAGGGTTGCATTTGAGTGGACAAAGGAGAAAATTGGCTGCCAAGGGTAATAGAAGCACAGTGCAACACTATTTCTGTTTCAAGTATAGAAAGGTGTAAGAAACCAGCACACTGCTTACTGATTTATCTCAAAAAGCATGCTGCATCCTGAAAACCTGCCAGAACTAACAAGACATCACGAGTGAATTCCTGTGCCCGAAGAAGTAAGGAAGGATCGTGCTATTGAGTTTCTTGAGGTTAGGATTTCATATAATAGTTGAAATTTCTGTTGTGAAGTTCACAGACAAGAGGTTGCTGGAACTTCCACTCATGAATATGCACACATGGTGCTGTACTGGGAAATAAAATGTAGGCTTCAAAGAAAGAGGGAGAAGTTAAAGTCTGAGATGCTTTCTGTACCATCTCCTGACTGGGTCTCATTTCTACTAGGCTGATACTAATCCCAGACATTTTTTATGAGTTTGCATTCCAGAGAACAATAACCTACCTGAAAGACCATATTTTCTCTAATTCCATTTTAATATCCTGTTCATGTTCCTGAGTGTGTAAGCAAGTAATTGATATGTTATTGTTATGCTTAGACTTCAGGGGTATTTCTGAATGCTATCTTCAAGGAAGTGGTGTCAGAGCATCATGTGAATTGTGCAGGAAAGGAATGCCATAGCTGACTAACTTTCGTGACCAATAAAGGTCTGTGCTATGCTCTTTCATACTTCATTCTGTCATTGATACTGTCAGTTCCAGACTTCCTGCTGGTCATATTTACTATCCTAGGCTGTGGAGGAGGCAAACCTGCCCTCCAAATAGCAGAGGTCTTACTCGGTGGGGGTCCTGAAGATCAAGCTGAAGACCTTGAGTGGATGAGTGGTCTATGCCTTAGTAGATGCAATGCTGCATTTTGTAGTTTTTGAAGTACTTGTATGTGCCCTGGATATTTCTGTAACAGTTACAACAGCAATAATTTTCATTGAGATCACTCTCATCCCTAGTTTAAATAATTCAGATTTAATATGGAAGGAATTACAAATATGGCCTCCTAGTGAAATCCTGAAAGTGGTTCAGCATATATGTTAATGAAAAACTTGTATTTTCTATAGGTTGTCCACCCTCCAATACTAGAAAATCCAGATTAAAGAAAAAAACTGTTAGAAACAGTAAGAATAATGTATTTCTGAGTATAAAGTCTCTGGGAGGGCAATGACTCAAAATGATTTTGCTTAGTCATTCTGGAAAGTATACAGATCCTTGTTTTTCACTTAGTATATTCCCCACATCAAAAGATAAAAAGTTATTGTCCATTTTCATATGTTTCTGGCACCCTGGGACCAGTTAAATAGAGTATTTTTATATTAGAAAACCTATGAATATTCCCCTTTCAACTATTTATGTGAACACAGCACCACTATAGGGAAACCTATGTATAAAAAATATAGTTTTGTTATATAAATTTCTTTCTTAATAAATTGTTCAATGGTATGAAGAAAAGGAGACCACATTTGCCGCTCTTCCTGCTCAAAGCAACATGGCTGCTAGGCTTGTGGGGTGAACACAGAAGAACACGATGTCCCTCTAATGTAGTTCACCACTTTCTCTCCATTGGGAATTTAGGATGTGTTCCTTAAGAGGACTTTACAATATAGATGTCAGTTAAGTCCCTAAAGCAGCTGAGCAGGTTTCTACTCGAAGTCATTAGTAGAATTATGGAAAGAATGAGAGCCGAATAGATCTTGCACTTTCTGAAGTCTGCTGTCAGTGCTTGTAGTCTTGCGCTGCAGAAGAAATGTGATGGGTAAGCCTGTGTCTGAGGGCAGAATGAAAATACTGTGAGTGGGATTCAGCTGGCCTTAATTCAAGTCATTGCTCCCAAATGTCCAGTAATGGCCACCTACTGATCCTAGTCCAGCTGGCATCATGCATATATAAAAGTCTCCGTGGAGATAAACAGCAATTAAATCACAGAGAGAGAGAAAGCAATCGCTGTTGAAGAAGCTAATACTGGGAAATACCAGGAAACAAGTTTCTACTGCATGCGTAACATTATTTCTTATAGGATTCAAGCTGCCTGCACCAAAGTAGAAAATACTGATCACCTAAGCATATTGAGGGGGGATAGAACTGGATATGATTTACACAGTTCAAGGCCACAATGCCTCCGTTACTGTGGTGGAAAGACATATGGTTGAAGCTTGAAGCAAGTCGAATACAAGCAGAGGTCAGTCTTGCACTGGTGAACAGTATCTTGTATGTGTATGGTACTACTGGAATTCAGCGGTGTCTAGCACAGCTTGCTTTTCTATTGTGGACATTGTAGAATTGGGGTTACATCACTGGAGAGGTTACCCTGAAAAATGTATTTGTCGGCAGCAATGACAGTATGATTTCTCTCATAGAAACCTTGTGCTTCTCTTAAGAATTTGTGTTTCAACAAAATACTATTCTACTAGACACTGCATTCTTGTGGTATTTAAAGGGAATAGAGTGGGTTAATACCCAGGAAATTCCTGCTTAGAGAATGGAATTTACTATTTTGGATATTTACATTGAAGTATTTTTTTCTTCTATAAAAATGTCTGTGAAGGAAAAAAAACATCCTGGAGTGAAATGTTTTTTACCTATATAGAGGATTTTTACAGAGATTTTGTTTTCAGCTAGTTTGACTCAGCCAGTCTTTCTGTTGGTTAGCATTTTGATTTTGTTAAAAATTGGTTTTTATGTTTCTCTTTCTCATGCACTCTCTAAGTTTAACTCACATAGAGCCAGTAGATGGTAATTTTGTTTCCATCCTGATACAGTAAAAAATAACGTCTTCATATTAAGATGACTTTGCTTTTTCGTAAAGATGTGGCATGCAGGTCAAAATCAATATGTATCCAAATCCTTTGTGGCAAGAAAAGATGGATAAAATGCTTTGAGACAAAATTTTAAAAACAAACACTGTAATTAGCTTTTATTTAGTCTTTTTTTTTTTTTTTAAGACAATGATTTTCATTTCATATGGAAATGTAGATTTCTTCAGAGTAATTTCATGTTCTTTTTGGTTTAAAGCAACTTTTTTCCTTTGATTACTGAAATATGCAGTTCTCTCTATTTAACACGTAATACCAAATCAACATATTTCCCCCTTCCTTTTTTTGCTGGTGACAGTCAGCAGAAATCATGTTCCAAAGTGCCCTGAGAACAAGGGCATTGATCTCAAGTAAGACTCTTGTGCCACCTTCCCCTTGTCACTTTCAGTTGTAATTTGTTAAGATATCAGCTCTAAATTATTAAACACTGTATAAGTATAAATAATTCAGCAGTCAACAAATAAAGTGACAGCCCATTAATCAGTTTCCATCCATGTACAGAGGTGGCATGCTGTGGTCTGTGTTGGGGTATGAATTCTGCTGAGGTCCGTGTGCTTTGTAGCAGTGCTGCTTCTTCTCACCTCAGAAAAAGGTTTGCATGTGTCTCATCGATTTGTCATTTGTTTGC